>NC_142812.1:21638632-21740808 GCF_049724085.1 Artemia sp. Qi Xiang Cuo | reverse complement strand
ATGACCAAAAAAATGGAGGGCAACTAGGCCCCCTCCCATGCTCATTTTTTCCCAAAGTCACCCGATCAAAATTTTAAGATAGCCATTTTTGTTCAGCATGGTCAAAAATATAATAAATACGTCTTTTGGGATGACTTAATCCCCTAAAGCCCCTGGGGGGAGGGCTGAAAGTTATGAACTTTACCCAATGTTTACATATAGTCTTGGTTATTGGGAAGTATACAGACGTTTTCAAGGGGGATTTTTTTATGGTATTCTGGGGGTTCGGGGATTTTGTGGGAGGATCTTTCCATGGAGAAAGTTTTCATGTGGGAAGGGAAGTTGCTATAAAGGGGGTGCCGGATTTCCCATCATTACTTAAAAAACGATCAGAAATTAAATAAAAAAAATAAACAAGTTTTTCAACTAAAAGTAAGGAGTAACATCAAAACTTAAAACGAACAGAAATTATTAAGGTCGCCCCTTTTTTTTATTAAGTTATGATTGGGTTCACCCCCTAGTCAAAACCTCGCTCTTTAAGCCTAAGGTTTTTTAGTACTTTCATACGAGCTATTTATTCTAATTAACGACCTTTGTGATTAAGGGGTCATTTTTAAAGAATTTGAAGAAAATTTGAACTTTAGCGTAAAGAGCGAGGTATTGACTAGGGGGCGAACCCCCTAATATGCGTATTAAAAATATATGGATATAGAAGTTCGTTGCGTAAGTTAATTCGTAAGTTACTTATATTTATTACTAATAAAAACGTTCGTAAATAAAATTGAACAACTTTCGAGAAAGCCATTTAACCAAATAAAAGTAAAATTAATATGCAATTTTTTTTTTTTTTTTTTTTTTTTTATTCTTGCACGGTGAGCCAAAAACAACCTCTATTAATTCAAAACCGTTCAAAAATTAAGTAAAAAAAAAATTTTTTTAACTGAAAGTAAGGAGCAACATTAAAACTTAAAACGAATAGAAATTATTCCGTATACGAAAGGGGCTGTTCCCTCCTCAACGCTTCGCTCTTTATGCTAAAGTTTGACTCTTTCTCACAACTTTATTTTTTAAAACAATGAAAAAACTTTAGTGTAAAGAGCAAGGCGTTGAGGAGGGGACAGCCCCTTTCATTTACGGAATAATTTCTGTTTTTTTTAAGTTTTAATGTTGCTCCTTACTTTCAGTTAAAAATAACTTGTTTTTTTTATTTAATATACAACAGGCATTAATATAAGTGAATAAATAAATCTTAAAACGAGTAAAACTTGAATTGAATATTCAAGTCAAACTTAAAACGAACAAAAATCACTACAAACAAGAGTTTGGCAACTGCCCCCTTCCCCCTCCCCTGACTGTAAAACTCTAGAGGCTACTGTATCATTTGCGTTTAATTGAAAACTATATGTATCTTGAACAGTCCTTGGGAAGAACCAATAAAATTAAACTGAATATTCAACATATATTTGATATTAATTGCTGAAGGCTCATTAATTCAAGATTTTATTTCAGCAATTCAAGATTTCATTTTATTTTTATTAATTCGTTTTCATTAAAGCGCAAATGACGCAGTAATCTTTAGACTTTTACAGTTAGGGGCGGGGGAAGGGGACAATTGCCAAAATCTTGTTCGTAGTAATTTTTGTTCTATTATAAGCTTGATTTGAATATTCAATTCAAGTTTTACTCATTTTGGGATTTATTTATTTATTTATATTAGTACGTGTTTTGTGTTTGTCTGCTATGACTGTTTATTTAATTTCTCTTCGTCTTGGGTTTCATTTTACTCATTTTTGGATTTATTTATTCATTTATATTAGTACATGTTTTGTGTTTGTCTGCTATGACTGTTTATTTAATTTCTCTTCGTCTTGGGTGTCATTTTACTCATTTTCGGATTTATTTATTCATTTATATTAGTAATTGTTTTGTGTTTGTCTGCTATGACTGTTTATTTAATTTCTCTTCGTCTTGGGTTTCATTTTACTCATTTTCGGATTTATTTATTCATTTATATTAGTACATGTTTTGTGTTTGTCTGCTATGACTGTTTATTTAATTTCTCTTCCTCTTGGGTTTCATTTAAACCTAGGCAAATGGTTAATTAGTGGCAAATCAGGTCATAGGTTTTCTAGAGGCCTGGCACCATGAATTATGTCTTTAAAAAATTTTTATTGATTGGGGGTTAGGTTTGAGACGTTACGAAAAAACTGATTATTTCAAAAATACAATGTCAGCTAAAAAATCATAAAACGATGTCAACAAAAGGATAAAAAGGTTATTACGATGATTTTTGAGAAAATGCAGCAGGTGAATGGAAAGACGTTGCGTTTAAAACCGCTTTTATTTTTAATTATGAGGTTTAAATGATGAGAACTTTGATCAGCGTATGTAAAATATACTCTTTCGGAATATTTTATTTTTACCTATCTTATTAGTTTGGGCTCGATAGTATTTAGAAGACGTATGTGTATAAAAATAAGGCTAAAAAAGTCAATCATTCACTTTCAGTATACATTTTCCATCAACAATACAGGATTCTGCTAAACATCAGCCCAAACTTTGATGTTGTAGGTTTGAGAACATGGGAAAAATGTATTTATTTAAAAAAAAATTCATGGTGAAGGAAAGAGGAAATGAGGGGAGGGGTGATTGAAGCCTTCAAACTAATCAGGGGGAATATCCTCGTCCATTATGTAAACGTAATCTTATTTCTTATATAATACACAGTTATTGTTCGACTCTTTACAGCTACAGGAAAATATTGAAAAGAATACGAGTTTCGTCTGTCTAACAATTGCCAGAGATAGACTTAAACGAATCAATTTTTTTCCACACTTAAAACAAGGTTACGTACAGTAAAATAAAAATGATAAGTAATTCGATTTTTTGTAAAACAATAAAGGAAATCTATGTAAGAAAACTTTGAGAAGGGACGTGAAATTATTATTTTAATGGGATTTCTTTTAACACAAGAGACCAGAACTAATGTTATAATGTTACTGTTTGAATATACAGATTACTTAAAAAAAACACCCTTTTTGAGATTAGATTAATATCATAGGAGGAGCAGTGAAGCACAAAAAAGTCACTTTTATATTTGTTGCAGAAATAGCAATTTTAAAATAGTTACTATATGAATATATGGATTTCTTAAAAAAATAATATATTTCGAGTTTTGATTAATTTCTTATAAGGGACATTCAAGCGCAAAGACTTTTAGAAACAATAACAATGCTAAAATGATAACAATTTTAATATATGGATTCCTTAAAAAAAAGAAAAAAAAATAACACACTATTTTGAGCTTAAGTTAATGTCACAGGAGGTTCAGTAAAGCAAAAACAAAGAACCTTTATACTTATAATTTCAATTTTGAGTTTAAACTAATTGAGATCAATTAAATTGATTTAATTCAATTTAAAATTTTGAATTAATTGATATTAATTTTATTTTGATAAATTGAATTTAAATTCATTTAAACTCGATTTATGTTTTAATTAATTAAATTAACGATTTGCTTTAGTTAGTATTGTATCAATGTATTTCTATGAGAGGTTGATTTTTTTTCGTTTGGAGGTGTAGTGACGTACTATTATATGATAGCTTGCTTCTTAGAAATCATGGTCAAACGTCCAAATAACGTTCGACGAAGCACTAAATTGCTAAAGTTACTGCTAGTTACTGCTTTTCTGTTTAACAGCCCCCTGGCAACAGTCTCATAACTTTTTATTCTTATTAAATAAAAAATAAGTTATTGCAAATGAAATTAAAGAGTGACATTAAGACATAAAACGAATAAAAAATTATCTGAAATATTTGTAGTGGTAGATTTCCTTGCGATACGCGGGATTGAACCTGTCAACCTTTGATTAGGGTGCGCAGCTGCATCCACAACGTTGTCGCAAGGTATTTTGAAGGATAATTCTTCTAATTATTTATTTTCAACGGTAGAATTTTAGTGGCTGATTTACAGCCGCTTTTTAGTGCAGCCTAGAGTAGATGTGGGGATTTATTTTGGTAAGATTGCCGCTGACAATATAATTTAGCTAGGATTAAAGTGAATGCATAACTTGATGCATTATTTATCCTATTTCATGATTCAATAATCGCTTCTGGAGAAAATTAAACTTTGAGCCCTTAATGGAGCCCAAAAAGGTTAAACAATCTATAGTAACCAACATTTCAAAAACAGATTCCTAAAAAAACTATCTACCGAGAAAAAATTGCCATTTGCATCTGATTCAGGAATGAAAAATAGTACTATTACTACTCCTAACATGTCATCGCATTACACAGCTAACAGTGTTCAACAGACCTACGTCAAATTCTCCTCCCCCACGAACGGTTCACACCTTCCTTTGGTGCACACACACTTAAAGTTCTAAGGTCCTAAACATCTATATATAAGGCCTCCTCCAGCCCCTGACAGGGATGACCTTCTTTCCGTTTAGCACTAGACGGTTGGCCAAAAAGAACAATCATTGGCAATCTGTCATCATTCATCCGTACAACGTGTCCTAACCACCTCAACCTTTCTTTCATTATAGCCCTGGAGAGCAGTATTGAACCAAATTTTTCGTATAGCCTATTGTTTGAAATACGGTCAGTCAGCCGGGTACCCAGAACAATGCTTAAGCAATTTCTCTGGAAAACGTCAAGCAAATCTTCATCCGCTTTTCGGAGCGCCCATGCTTCAGAGCCATATTTGACCACTGTCATCACTGTAGCTTACAATATTCTAATCTTTGTTTGCAGACTTATCTTCCTATACTTCCAGACTTTTTTTAACTGCAAAAAAAAAACTCCCTGAGCCTTGGCTATTGTACTTTTAACATCTTAACTGCTCCCATTGTTATTACTAATGATACTACCGAGGCAAGTGAAGCTGTTCGCTTGATGAGTCTTGTCGTTATCGAAGTTCACTTTTTTCATTTCACTTGTTCCTAACCTTAGCGACCTAGTCTTCTTAACATTAATTTTCTAATCTATTCTAGGACCCTGAACTTGCAAAACTTCTGAAACTTCATTCATTTTGTTCACGCTTTCATCTAGAATGCGAAAATCATCCGCATAATCTAAGTCCAGGACAATTTTTCCGCCCCATTTGATTCCGGGGTCTCCCATTGCCTTTTCTGTGCTCCTTAAAACAAAGTCCATCAAAATTTATGGAAAAAAAAAAATAAAAGAGGTTTAGCTTGGTTCCCAACACCACGAGCATTTCCCAGTGATTTAATTTGTTAGTATTACCAGTGATTAATTAAAAAAAAAAATCTGAAAAAGAAGTTTCTGAAAGAAAAGTAAAGCGCCAGATTAAGCTTAATACGAGAAAAAATAAATTTATATAATAGTTCAAACTTAAAACGACCAGAAATTACTATTAAAGAATAAATGAAGCCTAAAACGAACATAAATTAAATAACAATTATAGGAAACAAACAGACAACAAGTATTAATATAAATGAATAAATAAATCTTTAAACGAGCAAAACTTTGTTCAAAATTTGTTCATAATGGTTGGCTAACCATAGAAAACTAATGTTCAACATGTGCTAATGTAGGTGAATAAATAAATCTTAAAACGAGTAAAACTTTAATTGAATATTCAAATTAAACGTAAAACGAACAAAAATCAATACAAACAAGAATTCGGTAACTGCCCTCTTCCTCCTCCCCTTATTGTAAAAGTCTAAAGCCTTTGTCATTTGCGTTTTATTGAAAACTATATGCGTTTTATTGAAAAAGTTTTATAAAAACTATTTTGACTAATCCTTGGAAAGAACTAAGAAAATTAAACTGAATATTTGATATATTATGATATTAATTGCTAAAAGCTCAGCAGTTACTGTAATTTTTATTTTCTGTGTTGTAAATGTAAAAGGAAATATTTGTAATATAATTTGCTTTCAGTATAATTCGTGACTTATCATTCAAGTTAACAAACGGGATTCTAAGACTGCCAACAGGGGTGTATTCAGGGGTTTGGGTTGCTGGGTTTGCCCAGTATCTTCTTCAATGTACTTGTAGTGTATGTATGAACCAGGGTTACCAAATGGCGACGTCAAAAAAGAGTGCAAATCAAGGCCAAAAAAGAGTGATTTTTGCTCAAAAAGAGTGCGAGTAAAAAATTTGCGCATCCCCTCTTCTGAACGCGCTCTGAGGGGAAAAAGAGTGCATTGAACACGAAAAGTGTGCAAGTTGGTACCCATTTTCCTTCGGTTAAATGCTCTTTTGACGAATATGCCAACTACTGACGTTTAAAGTGAGTAAAAACTGACACCCAAAAAGAGTGATTTTCACTCTTCCGTAACACCTTTGAGGTAAAAAAGAGTGCGTTTCACACGAAAAGTGTGCTAGTTGGCAACACTGATATCAACTTTCATTTTCACTTGTAGTGGACATGTATGACCGTCGTGGACCGCCTGACATCAATACTCTTAATCACCCTAGAAGCTATTAACGACACGTTCGTATGGAGAAAAAGAAATAGTTGTTCTTGGTATACCTGAGTATACCAAGTCATGAGTATACCAACATGAAGTCCTGAAATTATGCAATACGTATTAAAGATGCATATACAATGCCTGTTAAAGGAAGCGGATTCAATAAGGAAGATGGGATGTAAAAGGCTTTGTGCATTTCATTCGGGCCTGATTAATTTTCCCATTTTTATGAACTTGGAAAGTTCTTTAATAAACGAAAGCTTTAAATTAGCCTTTCCAAAAGCTACCTGTCTCCCCTACCTATGTTTCTTCGGGGGTGTAAGGAAAAGAATAGTTTTTGTTAATAGCCTTGTTTTGTTTTTTTTATTATTAAAAACTAGTTTTTGGTATGGAAATCCCTGAGTCTCATTAAAATATTCATGCCATATTTGAGCTGTTCACATGTTCTATACTGTTTTTGTTATTAGTTTTATGGTTATACTAGTTGTTTTCAGTAATTTTCTTCTGTTTCTTAGGAGGATATAAGATTAGCTCTATTAAATCATTCGGAATTTCTGCAGAAAATGGGCGAGCGTCCAATTAAGCAGCCTGTGGAGCGTTTAAGTTCTATACGTCGATTCCTTAAGGTTTTACTGTGTTTTTACGTTTTTACAAGTTTATAATTTATAGATGGTGATAATCCCTGTGGATCTGATAATGGCAACTGTTCTCATCTTTGTCTAATAAGTTTTAACAGAACGTATGTATGTCGGTGTCCGCATGTGATGAAACTAATGGAAGACGGAAGAACCTGCACTGGTATGTTGTGGCATATTTAGCTTTTTCTACCAAGAATAGTTCATTTGTTGTCTTACTTTGCTTTTTGTTTGGTGTAGTTTTTTTTTTCGTATAAAAAATAACAATAAAGAAAACATGTATGCAGGGATTCCGAAATCTCTTGCTGTCATCCTAGGAGTTGGTTTTTTTCCTCGGGGGATATTCTGCGGAGGAGGAATCCATTCAAGCTGAATAGCAGGTTTCTATGCTCAATCTGATTTGGTGAAGGGAGAGAATTCTTGTCAAGAGCGTACACTGGAGTAGGGCCTGGGCCTACCCGCTTGAAATCCTAACTTTTTCAAGTAATGTTGCACTTCTTGCAAAAATTATTAAACAAAATATTTTTTTTATTATTGCCTTTCCCCCTCCCCTTCTCGAAAAAAAAATCCTGTGTACTTGCCTAATTCTAGTCATCATGCATCTATCAAGAGGTTTCTTGAATCTCAGTTCAAAATATAATGCTGATTAACTACTAAGAGTTTGGTTAAGGAGGAGAGAGGAGGTTGCGGGAGAGGAGAGAGGAGGTAGACCAATCCGATACTTTTATTGCTAGAAGTAAGTGCCATTTGAGCTTTTAGTTATTGTTTGTAGTTTGGTTAAAATTCATCTTTACGTTCATAAGATGATCATACAAACAGTGGTGTAATTTTGTCAAAATCCTTTAGGAGGAAAAGTCTGAGCAAATTTTCCCAAATCAAGTGAAAATGACAATGCAGACTGAAAAATGAGCCATTTAGTAGCCTACCACAAAGGTAAAGATATACTAAAGAAAATTGACCCGTCTCTGTGGATGCTTGAATTATACAGGCTTATCTTAGTTTTACAAGATTTTGAAAGAAACTAAATTTCAGCCTGGGAGGAGAAACTGGGGTAGGGGGGGGACAAACAGCGGTCTGGGAGGAGCAGTTGACTCCCACGCCCCCCTGCCCCATAGCAAATTACGGCCCTGCATACAGGCAATTGAAGCTGGAACTGAATATGAATATGTATAAAAGATAGTCTTCATTATTTCGGTTCTATCATTGTTTCGTGCATTTGAGATACATTTCTGAAGTTACCTCATTTTACAGCAAACGTGACATGTCAGTTTTTGACTGGACACAGTCTCATGTTGCTTAAAAACAGCGGCCCATTGATCAGATTTGCTGCTGCATTTCATGGCCCCTTGGTACTAGACTTTTTTAGCATTTAAAGTTTACTGCAGCTAATTTTACTGTTTTTTCAAAAGCATTTGATAACCTGGACGTTTCAATCATTCTTGACGAAGCCAAATAACTCACTGCATTGAAGTTTATTATGAGAACGCAAGACGATTTTATTACTGATTAGAGCTTTGTGTCCTTCCAAATGGGAATAAGTCCTAATTTTACCCCTTGTTTTGGTTCTGCCCTAGGTAATTAATTAAAACATTTATCCTTTCTGGTTATTTTTAATAATGTTAAGAATATTTAACGAAGTCTTCAACTCCGCATGACACTTAACTATGTAGACTCGGGACATGTTAGTACCCTTATTACATTACTTTGTGTTGACTCCTTGTTTGCAGTGATTTAATAATGTTAAGAACATTTAACGAAGTCTTCAACTCCGCATGACACTTAACTATGTAGACTCGGGACATGCTCAATACCCTTATTACATTACCCTTATTACATTACTTATTACATACCCTTATTACATTACATACCCTTATTACATTACTTTGTGTTGACTCCTTGCTTGCAGTATTAAAATACGATATTGACAAAGGTAAGCTCAGATTGAATAGTAAAAGAAACCTCAAGTATTTTTTTTTTTGGTTCAAAGTAAAAAACTGAAAGCACAAACTCAGAACTTAGTAACAAGAACTCTATAAAATCCTTCGGAGTTCGGTTGAATGTTGACCTTGTTTTTGATTTTTATGTATCGAAATTGGCTAAACCTGCGAAGTTCTTCCTAAAGTCATTTTCTCTACGTCGAAGATTTAGTGTTCCGATAAGACCTTTAAGAATTGTTTATTGTTTTTGCTATCAACCTTCTTTTGATTCTGTTTCGGCCTGTTTCGGCCCCATGTCCCACCAAAGATCCAACTTGTAAAATTAGAATGATCAATAAATGATTTTAAAATATTCTTTTTTCTTCCTTCACTACTTATCAAAATGGTTTAAATTAGCTTCATATAATGTACCTGGAGATAAGACGATACTCTGGCTCGTCTTAAAGACAGAACGAGTTTCTGTTCTTTTTTTGTACTAAAAATAGTACAAATGCACTGCAGATGCAAACACAGCTTTTGGGTGATCCTATCAAAATAAAAGCCAGAATCATATTATTTTTTTCTAGCTAACGAGCAGATTTTACTATTTTCTCGAGCGAATGAAATTAGGGGTGTTGATTTGGACCAACCCTACTTCCATATAATCCCGCCAATAAGTATGCCAGCCGTGCTGACTGCTGCCGCTTTGGACTTTAGTGCAAAACAAAAGAGAATATATTGGTCAGACGTACAACAGAATGAAATCAAATGGACTGATTTGAATGGATCTTCAATCGAAACTATTTTAGATACTGGTAAGTTTGTACAGTGGTTTAGCTGTAATGCTTTTGATTCCTATGTTGGAAATAATTAATGATAATCTCCTTGGTTACCCTCAAGAATAAGAGAATAAAGATTTCCTTGTGTTTCGCCACCGATGTCATCCATAACTCCCGAAAAAAGGCCCTTTTCCCTAGTCAAATTCCCCTCCCTTCCCCCTCCGACCTCGCCTTCATCTTTCCGCATCATCAAAAAAACCCTTTCTACACTAATAAAATTTTTCACTGACGCATATAGAAGAAGTTTTGTCTCGTATATAGTTAATGTGTTAAATAAGTGAATCCCCTCCCCCTCACTCTCACTTTCAGAGTACCTTCCAGTTGTTTATAGTTTCGCAAATTTTGAGCTTTTTTATATTCTCTCTCCTTTTTTGTTTATTTTTTAGTCACGAGACTAAATTTTGTACTTGTGTTTTTATTTAGTTTACTCCCTTTGTTTTAACCCTGCGAGTTTTTAATTGATTTGACATTCTTTTACATTTTGTATAACTTTCTTGACATTTTTTTTTTACTTGCTAGACCGATTGTATTGGTAAAGTTGTTTGTAGGGTGATTTAACCGTGGTGCTTTTGATTCATACTTTGTTGAAAATGGCTAATGCCAAGAGTAGACCAGCTTCTCAAAAAGTAACTCCCAAAATATCGTATATCAGTTAAGCTTATACGAACAGGTCTATGACCTCAATTAAGTCATAGAAAGGTCAATTTATTGCCACCGCTCTATTGCTACATACAAGGGTCAGAAAATTAATGGATTTAGAAAGATTTCGCTAAGACTTTCCATCTTAAGTTAAAAGAAAAACAGAAAGAAAATTTGCTTTCTTCGAGCTGTAAACCCTGACAAGAAGATTCATCGGATTTGAGCTGAATTGTAAGCAAAATAGTTATCTTTGTAAAGTTATGACCGATAAATTAACCTAGTTTCATGGAATATTTAAGCCTTGTAAGTGAATCAGGGACTTGAATGCTTGCTCACGACTATCATCCTAAATGTTTTGACTGTACTATATTCAACCATACATCTAAAGTGCAATTTTCTGACATCACTTCTTCTGGTTTGACAGTCTGGCATTTCTCTGTTTCTATTTTGCAGTGTTGCATGTTTATTATGTATGTTTATAGGATTAAAGCACCAAGGACATTAAAATGAAAACATTTTTACCCCCTTGCCCCATAGTAAGTCTACTCATACCTCAAATCAGGGATATCTCTTTTGGTTGTTATACAATTACTAAGGTTTTTTCGTTGTGTAAATTCTCTCCTTTGTCACCACACGGAATCGTAAAAGGAAACAAGCAGAAACTTTTCCTGTTTACAGACAAGCCCAACAAAACGGTGTAACCCTCAGTTTACCTGCATCTGATCATCGAGCAATACAACAATCAATATATTGGTACAACCATTATGTTTATTTGGCCTATTAAACAAATATGGACTAGTGGGAACATATAAAAATAAAGCAGTACAAGCGATATTGTTTGAGTCATTTGAAAGTAAAGATTCTATTGATATGTTAATAGCCAGCTAAAGAGATAAATATAACAGAAAAGGATAGCCGAATGGGTCTTTCTAATAAGATGCTTTTGTTGGTGAGTCATTTAACTAAAAATGTGAAGTGTTTAACCTGAAGTAATTTAAATGATATCCATATTAATGTATAGATTGGATTTATGGCGGTGTCTGTCTTTTGCTGTAACAATCAGGAAAGTTACTCTCTGTCTTTTGCTATAACAATTAGGAAAGTTACAGTTTCTAGAGTGACATGAGCATATATTGTTTTCGCTGATTTTCTGCTTATTTTTCACGCATGTTCCTTATTTTTAAACTTGGGACCCGTTAAGCGTAAAACTGTATAACTGAATATCGAAGCTTTTTTCATTAAAAATTGAGTTCCCGGGTTTTCTTATTTTTTTAAGACGTTTATGATTGTGTAAGTTCCTACTTAACCAGTTTAAAGAATGAAATTTTATTTTGAGTGTCCTTGGTACTGTAAAGGATAATTTGCTGCATAAGTATAAGATTTTCTGTCCTGTACTGACCTTCTAAGGCTTAAAGTCAGGCCTCTCAGTTTAAATTCTAAAGTGTCTGATTATCAATCGTGGTGTAGGATTTGATTAGCTTTTTCTGTTAGTGTACAGTTTAAATTATATTGTTTTAATTATAATTTCGTTGTATCTTCAAAAAATAAACAACAAGTGAGAGAAGGAACGAGGCAAAACATAGCGGATGATATTGCTATAAACGGGTTGTTAATATTTCGAGATTAGGTTCTATTTTTTGACGAGAACGCTTAACGCTTATTGACCGTGGAGATCGTAAAGCATGTATATCTAATCAAGAAAACTTTAAAAAGTGATTTTCTTTCTTAACTTTTTCATTCTTATCCTAACTAGCTTATTTACTGTTCAAGTACCAATGATACCTATGGAGGCTTCTGAAGTACCTTAAAATTGCGATTTTCTAAGGTTTTTCTCTGGGTAGTTTCAAAATTATGAAATTTTAGGGCAATATCAAATGTTCGTCAGTGTTGCTACGTTGAACCTTTAAAATAAGTACACAAGACTAATTAGATAAATTTGGCAACGCTTTTCGTCTCTAAAAATTTAAACATTAGCAATGTGCTGATTCCCAAAGACAGTTATATCTTCAAAGAAAAGCCGCACCTTCTTAGACTATTTGGTGCAATACTTTTTATCTGATTTTTACTGATTTTCACCTTTTTTGGGGAGGGGGGGGGGCTGTGTAAGTTTACTCTTAATCGGTTAAGACAATCAGGTTGCATTGAAACTGTCCTTTGTACTTTAAGACAAATTCCAGGATGATTTATTGGGTGGTAAAAAATTTGAAAGATTTTGAAAGATCAACCCCTTTTATTTTATACATGTCATCTAGTCAAGAGAAAGAAAAGCCCAAATGCACATAAAAAGTGGGTATACCGTCATGGCTGTAACTCTTGTAGGCATAGAAAATGCATATGGTTTGGCTATTGATTGGTTAGCTGGAAACATTTTCATCTCATCCTATGGAAAATCTTACAATCGAATCGTAGTCACAACTCTCGAAGGGAATTATATGAATGAAATTATTCCAGATGGATTGAGTGAGGTATTTCTTTTTTTTCTTTGTTTTTATTTTTACCCTCGCCTGCAAGCAGAGCCGTGTCCAAAAATTCTGTTTGGGACAAACATTCTGGGGGGGGGGGGGGCAAACCCCCAAAAACCCCCTGGATACGGCCTCGCCTGTCCGTTTACACCTTTTTCAGCTCTTGTTGTTAGTAAAGGTGGTAGCTTTTATTTCTGTTTTCTTTTTTATTGTTTCAATATCTTATTTTTTACTGCTAATGTTCTCTTGTGTATTATACTGAATGATCCATGAAATTGATGGGTATAAAATCTTTTAATATGTTTTTCTTTTTTTACGGTTATTATTTCTTTGTGATCATTGCTTTATTTCACCATATTTACTTTCTTTTCTTAAATGTAAAACTAAGGTTCGTATTCCTGATTCTGATTTCCTAGCTAAAGGGAGGATTTTTTAAGAAAGACTTAAGAGATATATAAAATCTCAAGATATCATGGAGTGGAAGAAGAATCGTCGCTTAGCTTGGCTAAAGTTTAATTTGGTACTAAAATTTAGTTTTAGTTTCTAAAGCTTAATTTTGATTTAAAATTAAATTGACTTTGTTAAATAATTAAATTTAATTAATAATAATTTAATTATTTTGATTAAATATCATTTTAATACACATTCCGAAGTTTTATTTTATTTTAATTGAGGTGACTAAAGCTTGGTTTTAGTTTCTACTTAAAATTCTACGATCCAAGAATATAACATCCTTGACGTGGATGCAGTTTAATTTCGTGTACTTCTGCTGAATAAGGATATGGATGAAGTTTTTTAGCATATGACAAATATGGAAAACTGAAAAAGCTTTTACATTTGGCTCAAACTTTTTGTTTTACCCAGATTTTTTGCTTGAATTGCGAGTTCGTGGATGAAAATCTTCGTTAGTCGAATCTAAGGTCTATACATACAAATTAACTTTGAAAATCTGTATGAAAGTTGACTTTAATTTTTCCGTTAAAAGTTGCTTTAAAGCCTTTGGTTTTTTTTTCATGTTATGATATGCACATTGTGCACAGTTTTTCGCTAAATATGGAGTAATAAATTTTCAGTTATGACAATTCATATATGAAAAATTTTTTGAAAGAGAATCTGTACATTCTTTATCGAAACAGAGATTCCAGACAGACAAAGTCAAAGACTGGAAGAGATTAGCTATTGCAGAGAATCGGAAAAAATTATTTTCCATTATATATATTTTATTTTATCTTAATTCGTTCAGCTCTTTGCTTTTCATTTAAAAGGGTACGCATTCGGGTTGCTCCTGGTCTTAAATTTCAGATTTGTGTTTACCAGTTTTTTCTATTGGATTTTTTTTTTTATCAATGTATGTTTTTTCGTAGTCTTCAATTTATTTGTAGCACCCATATCTGATAGCGACATAACGGAGGTCTTTTCCAAAATGTCAGCTTTTTGTCCTGTTCAATATTGGTAACTGATTTTCTGTTTTTGCTGTTTCTTGGTTTGCATCGTATAAATAATCCAAACACAAAATTTGGGGAAGGAGATAATTAAAAAGCAGTCTTGAATGTCGGAGGTTAATTCCTGCTTTATGCACAATACACTGATTTACGATGTTGTCAAATTCTATATACGTTTTTTCGTATGCAGAAAATGATTCGCGTAGAGCAAGTAATGATCTCCTGGCTCTCTTCCTTTGGCAGGGAGAGCAATGCGTGGGTGGGGGAAAATCTTCCGACGTTTCCGGTGTTTTTCTTCCAGATTCCTTCAGGTACCCATATGGAGCTGGGTTGACTCTTGCTGAGCTTACAGAGTCGCACTGCTGACCCACATTTCAAACCAAAGAATCAGCGACACCAGGACTGCCCTTACAGACACAGGATTACGAACCCCTGCCCTTACAGACACAGGATTACAAGTCCAGCACGTCAACTGCTCGGCTAGTAATCCTAATTTGAAAGGGAAGGGGAAAACATCAAGTGAAACTTATGAGTTATCGCCGTTGAGACATCAACGCATCTTGTCCCTAATTGTCACCACTGACCCAAACTTGAAACCAAAGAATCAGTGACGCCAGGGTTCCCTGCCCTTACGAATGCAGGATTGCAAGTCCAGCACGTCAAATAATTGGCTAGTTAGGCCCATTTCAGAGGGAAGGACAAAACATCAAGCAAAACTCATTCGTTATCACCGTTGAGACATGAACGTATCTTGTCCCTAATTGTAACTGCTGACCCATAGTTCAAACCGAAGAATCAGCTACGCCAGGGTTCCCTGCCCTTACGAACGCAGGATTGCAAGTCCAGCACGTCAACCAATAGGCTAGTAAGGCCAATTTCAGAGGGAAGGGCAAAACATCAAGCGAAACTCATAAGTTATCCCCGTTGAGACAAGAACGTATCTTGTCCCTAATTGTAACCGCTGACCCACGTATTAAACCAAAGAATCAGTGACGCCAGGATTAAAACCCATGCCCTTACAGACGCAGGATTGCATGTCCAGTACGTCAACCAATCGGGCAGTAAGGCCAATTTTAGAGGGAAGGGCAAAACATCAAGAGAAACTAAATGAGTTATCACCGTTGAGACATGAACGCATCTTCTCCTTAATTTTAACAGCAGATCCACATTTCTAACCAAAGGATCAGCGACGCCAGGATTCAAACCCATGCCCCTATGGACGCAGGATTCTAAGTCCAGTACGTAAACCAATCGGGCAGTAACGTCAATTTTAGAGGGAAGGGCAAAACATCAAGCGAAACTAAATAAGTTATCACTGTTGAGACATGAACGCATCTTCTCCCTAATTTTAACAGCAGATCCACATTTCAAAGAAAAGTATTAGTTACGACAGGATTGAAGCCCTTGACGTTCCTGACGCTTGATTGTATGTCCAGCACTTAAACCAATCGGGCAGTAACCCCGATTTTAGAGGGAAACAAAAAACATCAAGGGAAACTAAATAAGTTATCACCCTTGAGACATGAACGTATCTTCTCCCTAATTTTAATAGCAGATCCACATTTACAACCAAAGGATCAGTGACGCCAGGAGTCACGCCCATGACGCTACGGACGCTGGATCTCAAGTCCATCACGTAAACCAATCGGGCAGTAACCTAAATTTTAGAGTGATAGACAAAACCTAAAATAAAAATAAATGAGTTTTCCCTTTTGTGAAAAGAACTTATCTTCTCTTTAATTGTAACCGTTGATCCACGTTTCAAACCAAAGGATCAACGACGCCAGGATTCAAATCCATGACCTTATGGACGGATGATTGTAAGTCCAGTACGTCAACCAATCGGACAGGAAGGACAATTTTAGAGGGAAGAGCAAAACATCAGGTGAAACTAAATAAGTTATCACCGTTGAGACATGAGCGTATCTTCTCCCTAGTTGTAACCACTGACCCACGTTTCAAAACAAAGGTTCAGTGTCTCCAGGATTGAAACCCATGACGATCTGGACGCTTGATTTCATGTCCAGCACTTAAATCAATGGGGCAGTAAGGTCGATTTTAGAGGGAAGGACAAAACATCAAATGTAAATAAATAAGATATCACTGTTGAGACATGAGCGCATCTTCTCCCTAATTGTAACCGCTGACCCACGATTCCAACCAAAGGATCAGAGTCGTCAGAATTCAAACCCATGACGCGATGGACGCAGGGTTGTAAGTCCAGTACGTCAACCAATCGGGCAGTAAGGTCAATTTTAGAGAGAAGAGCAAAACATCAAGCGAAACTAAATACGTTATTCCCGTTGAGACGTGAACGCATAGACGCCCAAGTTTTAACCGCAGACTCAAATTTCTAAACAAGGATATAATGACTTCAGAGTTAAAGCCCATGACGATCTGGACGCTTGGTTGCATGTCCAGTACGTCAACCAATCGGCCAGTAAGGACAATTTTAGGGATAAAAGAAAAACATCAAGTGAAACTAAATGAGCTATCAAAATTGAGACATGACCATATCTTTTACTTACTTTGACCCGCTGACCCACTTTACAAACAACCGGAACAGTGTCGCATGATTTGAAGCCATTGACCCTAGGGACGAAGGGTCGTAAGTCCAGTGGTTAAACCACACGGGATGTAAGGCAAATATTAATGAGACAAGCAAACATCAGGTGAAACTAAATAAGTTATCACCATTGAGACATGAACGCACCTTCTCCCTAATTGTAACTGCACATCCACATTTCTAACCAAAGAATCAACGACGCCAGGATTCAAACCATGTCCCTATGGACGCAGGATTGCAAGTACAGCACTTCAATCAATCGGGCAGTAAGGCCGATTTTAGAGGGAAGGGCAAAACATCAAGCGAAACTACATAAGTTATCACCGTTGAGACATGAACGCATCTTCTCCCTAATTGTAACCGCTGACCCAAGTTTCAAACCAAAGAATCAGCGACGCCAGGGTTCAAGCCCGTTACCCTATTGACGCTGGATCGCAAGTACAGTACTTCAACCAATTGGGCAGTAACGCCGATTTTAGAGGCAAGGACAAAACCTCAGGCGAAACTAAATGAGCTATTACAGATGAGACGTGAGCGCATCTTCTCCCTAATTGTAACCGCTGACCCACTTTTCAAACCAAAGAATCAATGTCGCCAGGATTCAAACCCATGCCCCTATGGACGCAGGATTCCAAGTCCAGGACGTCAACCAATTGGCCAGTAACGTCAATTTTAGGGGCACGGGCAAAACCTTAAGCGAAAATAAATAAGTTATCACTGTTGAGACATGAACGTATCTTCTCCCTAATTGTAACAACTGACTCACTTTTCAAACCAAGGATTCAGTGTCGTCAGGGTTCAAACCCATGCCGATATGGACGCTGGATTGCAAGTACAGCACTTCAACCAATCGGCTAGTAAGGCCGATTTCAGAGGGAAGGGCAAAACATCAAGTGAAACTAAATAAGTTATTACCGTTGAGACATGAACGCATCTTCTCCCTAATTGTAACCGCTGACCCAAGTTTCAAAACAAAGAATCAGCGTCGACAGAGTTGAATCCCATGCCGATATGGACGCAGTGTTGTAAGTCCAGTACGTCAACCAATCGGGCATCAAGGTTAATTTTAGAGGGAAAGGCAAAACATCAAACGAATATAAATAAGTTATCACTGCTGAGACATGAGCGCATCTTCTCTCTAGATGGAACCACTGACCCACAATTGAAACCAAAGAATTAGTGACGTCAGGATTCAAACCCATGCCGTTATGGACGCTGGATTGCAAGTACAGTACTTAAATCAATCGGGAATTAAGGTAGATTTTAGAGGCAAGTGCAAAACCTCAAGTATATATAAATAAGTTATTCCCGCTGAGAATTGAACGTATCTTCTCCCTAATTGTAACCACTGACTCACATTTCAAACCAAGGATTCAGTGTCGCCAGGATTCAAACCCATGCCGTTATGGACGCTGGATTGTAAGTCCAGTACGTCAACCAATCGGGCAGTAAGGCCAATTTTAGAGGGAAGGGCAAAACATCAAGGGAAACTAAATAAGTTATCACCATTGAGAAATGAACGCATCTTCTCCCTAATTGTAACCGCTGAACCATATTTCTAACCAAAAATTCAGTGACGCCAGGATTCAAACCCATGCCCTTATGGACGCAGGATTGTAAGTACAGGACTTCAACCAATCGGCTAGTAAAACCAATTTTAGAGGCAAGGGCAAAACATCAAGTGAAACTAAATAAGTTATCACTGTTGAGACATGAACGAATCTTCTCCATAAATGTAAACGCTGACCCATGTTTCAAACCAAATCATCACCGACTCCAGGATTCAAACCCATGCCCCTCTAGACACAGGATTGCATGTCCAGTTCGTCAACTAATCGGCCAGTAAGGCCAATTTTAGAGGTAAGGGCAAAACATCAAGGGAAACTAAATGAGTTATCATCATTGAGACATGAACGCATCTTCTCCCTAATTTTAACAGCTGACCCATTTTTCAAACCAAAGGATCAGCGACGCCAGGTTTCAAGCCCATGACCCTATGGATGCAGGATTGTAAGTCCAGTGGTTAAACCAATGGGGAAGTAACGTCAATTTTAAAGGGACAAACAAACATAAGGTTAAACTAAATAAGTTATCACAATTGAGACATTAACTCCCCTTTTCCCTAATTGTAACTGCAGACCCACTTTACAAACCAAAGGATCAGCGACGCCAGGTTTCAAGCCCTTGCACTTATGGACGCTGGATCGCATGTCCAGCACTTAAACTAATTGGGCAGGCCCCTATTTTTTAGAGGGAAAGGAAAAACATCAGGCGAAAATAATTGAGCTATCACCATTGAGACGTGAACATATCTTCTCCCCAATTTTAACAGCTGACCCACTTTTCAAACCAAAGGATCAGTGACGCCAGATTTCAAACCCATGCACTTATGGACGCAGGATTGTAAGTCCAGCAGGTAAACCAATCGGACAGCAAGCTAAATTGTAGAGGTAAAAGCAAAACATCAGGTAAAACTACATCAGTTATCACAATTGAGACATGAACGCACCTTCTCCCTAATTGTAACAGCTCAACCACATTTCAAACCAAAGGATCAGCGACGCCAGGTTTCAAGCCCATGCCCTTATGGACACTGGATTGTAAGTCCAGTACGTCAACCAATTGGATAGTAACGTCAATTTTAGAGGGAAAAACAAACATCAGGCGAAACTAAATGAGTTATCATCGTTGAGACGTGAACGCATCTTTTCCAAAATTGTAACAGCTGACCCACATTTCAAACCAACGCATCAGAGACTACAGAATTCAAACCCATGCCCCTATGGACGCATGATTGTAAGTCCAGTACGTAAACTAATCGGGCAGTAAGGCCAATTTTAGAGGGAAGGGCAAAACATCAAGCGAAACTAAATAAGTTATCACCGTTGAGACATGAACGCACCTTTTCTATAAATGTAAAAGCTGAACCACTTTTCCAACAACATGATCAATGACGCCAGGATTCAAGACCCGGACCTTCTGGAAACTTGAGTGCATGTCCAGTGGGTAAACCAATCGGGTAGTAACGCCAATTTTAGAGGGAAGGGCAAAACATCAAGCGAAACTAAATAAGTTATCACCATTGAGACATGAACGCATCTTCTCCCTAATTTTAACTGCTGACCCACATTTCAAACCAAAGAATCAACGACGCCAGGATTCAAACCCATGCCCATATGGACGCAGCATTGTAAGTCCAGTGCGTCAACCAATCGGACAGCAACGTCAATTTTAAAGGGAAAAGCAAAACATCAGGTGAAACTAAATAAGTTATCACCATTGAGACATGAACGCATCTTCTCCCTAATTTTAACAGCTGACCCACATTTCAAACCAAAGGAATAGCGACGCCAGGATTCAAGCCCATGACCTTATGGACGCATGATTGTAAGTCCAGTACGTCAACCAATCGGGCAGTAAGGTCAATTTTAGAGGGAAGGGCAAAACATCAAGCGAAACTAAATAAGTTATCACTGTTGAGACATGAACGCATCTTCTCCCTAATTTTAACAGCTGACCCACATTTCAAACCAAAGGATAAGCGACGCCAGGATTCAAACCCATGCCCTTATGGACGCATGATTGCATGTCCAGCAGGTCAACCAATCGGCCAGTAAGGCCAATTTTAGAGGGAAGGGCAAAACATCAAGCGAAACTAAATAAGTTATCACCATTGAGACATGAACGCATCTTCTCCCTAATTTTAACAGCTGACCCACATTTCAAACCAAGGGATAAGCGACGCCAGGATTCAAGACCTTGCACTTATGGATGCAGGATTGTAAGTCCAGTACGTAAACCAATCGGGCCGTACGGCAAATTTTAGAGGGAAAGGCAAAACATCAAGCGAAACTAAATGAGGTATCACTGTTGAGACATGAACGCATCTTCTCCTCACTTGTAACCGCTGACTCACGTTTCTACCCAAAGGATTAGTGACTCCAGGGTTCAAGCCCTTGACGTTCCGGACGGTTGGTCGCCTGTCCAGTAGTTAAAACAATCGGCAAGGCACCTTGATTTTAGGGGCAAGGACAAAACCTCAAGCGAAACTAAATAAGTTATCACCGTTGAGACATGAACGTATCTTCTCCCTAATTTTAACAGTAGATCCACATTTCAAAGCAAAGTATCATCGACGCCAGGATTCAAGCCCATGCCCTTATGAACGGAGGATTGCAAGTCCAGTACGTCAACCAATAGGGCAGTAAGGCTAATTTCAGAGGCAAGGGCAAAACCTCAAGCGAAACTTATAAGTTATCCCCGTTGAGAAATGAACGCATCTTCTCCCTAATTTTGACCGCTGACCCACCTATTAAACCAAAGAATTAGTGACACCAGGATTAAAACCCATGCCCTTATAGACGCAGGATTGCATGTCCAGAACGTGTATCAATCGGCTAGTAAGGCCAATTTTAAAGGGAAAGGCAAAACATCAAGCGAAACTGAATAAGTTATCACTGTTGAGACATGAAAACATTTTCTCCCTAATTGTAACCGCTGACCCATGTTTCAAAGCAAAAGATCAGCGACGCCAGGATTCAAACCCATGCCCTTACGGACGCAGGATTGTAAGTCCAGCACGTCAATCAATCGGGCAGTAAGGCCGATTTTAGAGGGAAGGGCAAAACATCAAGCGAAACTAAATAAGTTGTCCACTTCGAGACTAGAACCCATCTTCTCCCTAATTGTAACCGCTGACCCACGTTTCAACCAAAGAATCAGTGACGCCAGAGTTCAAACCCATGCCCTTACGGACGCAGGATTGCATTTCCAGCACGTCAACCAATCGGCTACTAAGGCCAATTTTAGAGGGAAGGGCAAAACATCAAGCGAAACTAAATAAGTTATCACCATTGAGACATGAACGCATCTTCTCCCTAATTGTAACCGCAGACCCACGTTTCAAACCAAAGGATCAGCTTCGTCAGGATTCAAGCCCTTGACCTTCCGGACGCTGTGTCTCCTGTCATTCAGTTAAACCAAATGTCCTTTCTTGCAGATTTTAGAGGGACAAGCAAAACATCAAGTGAACCTAAATGATTTGTAACAATCGAGACGAAAAAGCCTCGTATCAATCGTTGTAACCGCTGACCCACATTTCAAACCAAAGAATCAACGACGCCAGGATTCAAACCCTTGCCCATATGGACGCAGCATTGTAAGTCCAGTACGTCAACCAATCGGACAGCAACGTCAATTTTAAAGGGAAAGGCAAAACATCAGGTGAAACTAAATAAGTTATCACCATTGAGACATGAACGCATCTTCTCCCTAATTTTAACAGCTGACCCACATTTCTAACCAAAGGAACAGCGACGCCAGGATTCAAGCCCATGACCTTATGGACGCAAGATAGTAAGTCCAGTACGTCAACCAATAGGGCAGTAAGGTAAATTTTAGAGGGAAGGGCAAAACATCAGGCGAAACTAAATAAGTTATCACTATTGAGACATGAACGCATCTTCTCCCTAATTTTAACCGCTGACCCACTTTTCTAACCAAAGTAATAGTGACGCCAGGTTTCAAGCCCTTGCACTTACGGACGCAGGATTGCAAGTTCAGCACGTCCACCAATCGGGCAGTAAGGCCAATTTTAGAGGGAAGGGCAAAACATCAAGCTTAAATAAGTTATAACCGTTGAGACATGAATGCATCTTCTCCCTAATTGTAGCCTGTTGGTCACTCTACATTTGTATCCTGTCAAGGGGGGGGGGGGGGGCTGAAAATATTTTTTTTTGTCCTTTGAAATATTAGTGTCCCACCAATAATTTATTTGACAATTGCCACTTACTGAGGACCAACCTGAAAGGCTGTCTGCAGCTTAATGTAAATAACAAGGTATAGTATGAAAAAAGGGTTTTGCAGATTACTAAAAGTGTTTGCCATATTTTTAAATTCGCTATGCTTATCGAAGACCTGTGTTTTGTTTTATTTTATTTTTCTTGAAGGTTCGATCCCTAGCTGTCGACCCATATTCAGGAAGACTTTTTTGGTCCGAATATTCGGAAACGGAACCCAAAAACGAAACTGAAGTCCAGAAAATAACAGTTGCACGAATGGATGGCCTAGACATCCGTATCTTAACAAGTCAAGAGGACAACAAATTGCTTGGTGGGCCAACGAGTAAGGATTTGACTTTTTGGGCATTTTGATAAAAACATACGGTTCTGTCTTGTTATTCTATTATCACTTTTTTTTTCTAGATTTTACTATTCGTGTACAGGGCGTTGCCCAGGACAACGATCTTGAGCCGATAATTGGGTGATAATAAACGATCTTGGGTGATAATTCATACTATTTGCAGTTAGAGCTTCAAAAATTGAAAATTAGCTGTTTTGTTCCTTTAAAGCACAGTATATATAATAGCAGTATGATCTTTCCCTATCTCACACATTATAAAAACCCGGACCGAGGTGCGATTGCTCCAGAGAATGTATAAACCGATATAAACATAAGCGACATTAGATCTTTTCACGGGTAGACAAGTCAGATCTCTCTTGAACGCGAAACTTGGCTTCAATGTTGGAACACTAATTTTGAAGAAACTAATTTTAAATTAATTTATTCCAATACATACATGAAAATCGGTAATTAGTAGTGCAATGTTATGATTAGATGTTTTTAGGAATTAAAAATAGGTTTCGAAGTCTCAAGTTGGTTTCAAAGACATTTTGAGAAAGTTTCTGCCAAAATACGTGTTCCAGGGTAATTGGACCGCTGATTGCAGATCAAATGAGAGGAGCAGTTTGTACGCGCCGATATACATATATATATATATATATATATATATATATATATATTTTATATATATATATATATATATATATATATATATATATATATATATATATATATATATATATATATATATATATATATATATATATATATATATCAAGGCCGTATCCAGGGGGGGGGGGGTCCCCGGTTTGAACCCCCCCCCCCCCCAAATTTTTGACCGAGTCGAAAATAAGTCGAAAATTAGTAAAACCTAGGTAAAAATCAGTAAAATTAGTCGAAAACTGAGTCAAAAATTATTAAAACCTCCCCCGAAAAAAAAAATCCTGGACCCGCCCTTGATATGTATATATATATATATATATATATATATATATATATATATATATATATATATATATATACATATATATATATACTACGAAAACTTTACGAAAAAGAAAGTTTTTTTTAAAGAAAAGTAAAGGCCATATTAAACTTAAGATCAGTAGAAATAGAAGCCTACAATAACTCAAACTCAAAACGACCAGAAATTATTATTAAAGAATAAAAAAGGAAAGGAGAATAATTGGTATGGCGTCAACAATGCATATGAATTTATATAAATGTATACACAGTGGGCTATAATAATGCAAAAGGTAAATATAACATTAGTTTAAGAATGGAAAGAAAGACAAAGAATGAATTTACAACGATAATCAAGTTAAAAATAAGTTTTATTTGAACAATGCTATAAAGCGATGACATTTGGTTATTATATTTGGCGCTTCGTACTGATATTTCAATTTTAAAAGGCTTATCAATATTTTCTCAAAGGAAAATTACGTGGTGGGCATGAATGTAGACTTGCAGCTAAATTAAAAATAGTCATCTCCACTTTTTACATCTGTTTATTGATATTGTTTTAATTTTTATTGTCTGTAGTACTGTGGCAACTTTTACCACAGCAACCAATAATTAGAATCCAAGTCCTAAAATTGGTCTCAATCAGGAACCCTTATCGCTATCTAAATTCACAAACTGCAAAGATTTTCAAACAGAGGTGTTTATTGTTTAAAGTTCAGGAAAGGTCTGCCCATTTCATATGAAAACATTGATTGAAAACGAAACTAGTGTTATCTAGAAAATAAATATCGTAGAAAATAAATATCACAACATGAAAAAAAAATGATAAACCATCCAGTGGCGGATCCAGGAAGTGGGAGAAGGGGTACCCCCCTTAACGTAGTCGGAAGTAGCGCAATTTACCTAATTAACGCAAGTTTGCATCAATTAAACTTGCTCCTAACGTATGTTTATCGGATCAACCTATTTTGCCCCCCCCCTAAAAAATCCTAGATCCGCCCCTGAAACCATCATATCTATTTCACCAGTTATTAGAAGAAGAAAAAATCATTATTTTCATATCTTTCATCAACCCCTCGCTCCCTTTCTTATAAAATACTAAACAGGCTAATAAGTTGAGTCCGCTGAATATGAATAATATATTAATTCATAAATTGTGCATAAAATAAGTCATAACTGTAGAGATGAGACACTTGCAAACCACCTGGCAAAGTCACTAAATTTTTTTCTGCTCTCGCAACTACGAATAATGCGCTTTGTAACAATTTCTCATTGATTGACGCATACACACCAACCCATAAGTGCAGAAATAAGTGGGAGGAGCTTTTTGTTCGCACCGAGAATGAAGAGCCAGAAATCATCTGCGGTAATCTTACTGCCTAATTATATAAACTGCGCTTTAAAGCAATCAAAAGCAAATGGTTCTATTATAAGTCAGTGGGCCACAGTAATAAAATGGTCATTAGAATAAAAAATTGTATTCAAAGAGATGTGACATCTGAATGACGTTAAGCTATAACGTGCAATGCCGATTCTTTGATGAAGCGTGGGGGGCTGAAGTTATATTGGCAGTTCACAAAACCTTACATTGCCAGTAAGTTCTATCATAACTATGATATCTTTATTAATAAGCAATGACCAAAAATGATAAATCATCAATAAGATTAAGCATTAATCAAATAAGTTGATCAAATAAATAAATAAAAAATTGTATTCAAAGAGATGTGAAATCTGAATGACGCTAAGCTATAACGTGCAATGCCGATTCTTTGATGAAGCGCGAGGGGCTGAAGTTATATTGGCAGTTCACAAAACCTTACATTGCCAGCAAGTTCTATCATAACTATGATATCTTTATTAATAAGCAATGACCAAAAATGATAAATCATCAATAAGATTAAGCATTAATCAAATAAGTTAATCAAATAAATAAATAAAAAATTGTATTCAAAGAGATGTGAAATCTGAATGACGCTAAGCTATAACGTGCAATGTCGATTCTTTGATGAAGCGCGGGGGCTGAAGTTATATTGGCAGTTCACAAAACCTTACATTGCCAGCAAGTTCTATCATAACTATGATATCTTTATTAATAAGCAATGACCAAAAATGATAAATCATCAATAAGATTAAGCATTAATCAAATAAGTTAATCAAATAAATAAATAAAAAATTGTATTCAAAGAGATGTGAAATCTGAATGACGCTAAGCTATAACGTGCAATGCCGATTCTTTGATGAAGCGTGGGGGGCTGAAGTTATATTGGCAGTTCACAAAATCTTACATGGCCAGCAAGTTCTATCATAACTATGATATCTTTATTAATAAGCAATGACCAAAAATGATAAATCATCAATAAGATTAAGCATTAATCAAATAAGTTAATCAAATAAATAAATAAAAAATTGTATTCAAAGAGATGTGAAATCTGAATGACGCTAAGCTATAACGTGCAATGCCGATTCTTTGATGAAGCGCGGGGGCTGAAGTTATATTGGCAGTTCACAAAACCTTACATTGCCAGCAAGTTCTATCATAACTATGATATCTTTATTAATAAGCAATGACCAAAAATGATGTATCATCAATAAGATTAAGCATTAATCAAATAAGTTAATGAAATAAATAAATAAAAAATTGTATTCAAAGAGATGTGAAATCTGAATGACGCTAAGCTATAACGTGCAATGCCGATTCTTTGATGAAGCGCGGGGGGCTGAAGTTATATTGGCAGTTCACAAAATCTTACATTGCCAGCAAGTTCTATCATAACTATGATATCTTTATTAATAAGCAATGACCAGAAATGATAAATCATCAATAAGATTAAGCATTAATCAAATAAGTTAATCAAATAAATAAATAAAAAATTGTATTCAAAGTGATGTGACATCTGAATGACGCTAAGCTATAACGTGCAATGCCGATTCTTTGATGAAGCGCGGGGGGCTGAAGTTATATCGTCAGTTCACAAAACCTTACATTGCCAGCAAGTTCTATCATAACTATGATATCTTTATTAATAAGCAATGACCAAAAATGATAAATCATCAATAAGATTAAGCATTAATCAAATAAGTTGATCAAATAAATAAATAAAAAATTGTATTCAAAGAGATGTGAAATCTGAATGACGCTAAGCTATAACGTGCAATGCCGATTCTTTGAGGAAGCGTGGGGGGCTGAAGTTATATTGGCAGTTCGCAAAACCTTACATTGCCAGCAAGTTCTATGATTTCTATGATATCTTTATTAATAAGCAATAACCAAAAATGATAAATCATCAATAAGATTAAGCATTAATCAAATAAATAAATAAAAAATTGTATTCAAAGAGATGTGAAATCTGAATGACGCTAAGCTATAACGTGCAATGCCGATTCTTTGATGAAGCGTGGGGGGCTGAAGTTATATTGGTAGTTCACAAAACCTTAAAGTGCCAGCAAGTTCTATCATAACTATGATATCTTTATTAATAAGCAATGACCAAAAATGATAAATCATCAATAAGATTAAGCATTAATCAAATAAGTTAATCAAATAAATAAATAAAAATTGTATTCAAAGAGATGTGAAATCTGAATGACGCTAAGCTATAACGTGCAATGCCGATTCTTTGATGAAGCGCGGGGGGCTGAAGTTAAATTGGCAGTTCACAAAACCTTACATTGCCAGCAAGTTCTATCATAACTATGATATCTTTATTAATAAGCAATGACCAAAAATGATAAATCATCAATAAGATTAAGCATTAATCAAATAAGTTAATCAAATAAATAAATAAAAATTGTATTCAAAGAGATGTGAAATCTGAATGACGCTAAGCTATAACGTGCAATGCCGATTCTTTGATGAAGCGCGGGGGGCTGAAGTTATATTGTTAGTTCACAAAAACTTACATTGCCAGCAAGTTCTATCATAACTATGATATCTTTATTAATAAACAATGACCAAAAATGATAAATCATCAATAAGATTAATCATTAATCAAATAATTTAATCAAATAAATAAATTAAAAATTGTATTCAAAGAGATGTGAAATTTGAATGACGATAAGCTATAACGTGCAATGCCGATTCTTTGATGAAGCGCGGGGGGCTGAAGTTATATCGGCAGTTCACAAAACCTTACATTGCCAGCAAGTTCTATCATAACTATGATATCTTTATTAATAAGCAATGACCAAAAATGATAAATCATCAATAAGATTAAGCATTAATCAAATAAGTTAATCAAATAAATAAATAAAAAAAATGTATTCAAAGAGATGTGAAATCTGAATGACGTTAAGCTATAACGTGCAATTCCGATTCTTTGATGAAGCGTGGGGGGCTGATATTGGCAGTTCACAAAACCTTACATTGCCAGCAAGTTCTATCATAACTATGATATCTTTATTAATAAGCAATGACCAAAAATGATAAATCATCAATAAGATTAAGCATTAATCAAATAAGTTAATCAAATAAATAAATAAAAAAATTGTATTCAAAGAGATGTGAAATCTGAATGACGTTAAGCTATAACGTGCAATGCCGATTCTTTGATGAAGCGTGGGGGGCTGAAGTTATATTGGCAGTTCACAAAACCTTACATTGCCAGTAAGTTCTATCATAACTATGATATCTTTATTAATAAGCAATGACCAAAAATGATAAATCATCAATAAGATTAAGCATTAATCAAATAAGTTAATCAAATAAATAAATATATTCAAAGAGATGTGAAATCTGAATGACGTTAAGCTATAACGTGCAATGCCGATTCTTTGATGAAGCGAGGGGGGCTGAAGTTATATTGTCAGTTCACAAAACCTTAAATTGCCAGCAAGTTCTATCATAACTATGAAATCTTTATTAATAAGCAATGACCAAAAATGATAAATCATCAATAAGATTAAGCATTAATCAAATAAGTTAATCAAATAAATAAATAAAAAAATTGTATTCAAAGAGATGTGAAATCTGAATGACGTTAAGCTATAACGTGCAATGCCGATTCTTTGATGAAGCGTGGGGGGCTGAACTTATATTGGCAGTTCACAAAACCTTACATTGCCAGCAAGTTCTATCATAACTATGATATCTTTATTAATAAGCAATGACCAAAATGATAAATCATCAATAAGATTAAGCATTAATCAAATAAGTTAATCAAATAAATAAATAAAAAAAATTGTATTCAAAGAGATGTGAAATCTGAATGACGTTAAGCTATAACGTGCAATGCCGATTCTTTGATGAAGCGTGGGGGGCTGAAGTTATATTGGCAGTTCACAAAACCTTACATTGCCAGCAATTTTTATCATAACTATGATATATTTATTAATAAGCAATGACCAAAAATGATAAATCATCAATAAGATTAAGCATTAATCAAATAAGTTAATCAAATAAATAAATAAAAAATTGTATTCAAAGAGATGTGAAATCTGAATGACGCTAAGCTATAACTTGCAATGTCGATTCTTTGATGAAGCGCGGGGGGCTGAAGTTATATCGACAGTTCACAAAACCTTACATTGCCAGCAAGTTCTATCATAACTATGATATCTTTATTAATAAGCAATGACCAAAAATGATAAATCATCAATAAGATTAAGAATTAATCAAATAAGTTAATCAAATAAATAAATAAAAAAAATGTATTCAAAGAGATGTGAAATCTGAATGACGATAAGCTATAACGTGCAATGCCGATTCTTTGATGAAGCGTGGGGGGCTGAAGTTATATTGGCAGTTCACAAAACCTTACATTGCCAGCAAGTTTTACCATAACTATGATATCTTTATTAATAAGCAATGACCAAAAATGATAAATCATCAAGAAGATTAAGCATTAATCAAATAAGTTAATCAAATAAATAAATAAAAAATTGTATTCAAAGAGATGTGAAATCTGAATGACGCTAAGCTATAACGTGCAATGCCGATTCTTTGATGAAGCGCGGGGGGCTGAAGTTATATTGGCAGTTCACAAAACCTTACATTGCCAGCAAGTTCTATCATAACTATGATATCTTTATTAATAAGCAATGACCAAAAATGATAAATCATCAATAATATTAAGCATTAATCAAATAAGTTGATCAAATAAATAAATAAAAAATTGTTTTCAAAGAGATGTGAAATCTGAATGACGCTAAGCTATAACGTGCAATGCCGATTCTTTGATGAAGCGCGAGGGGCTGAAGTTATATTGGTAGTTCACAAAACCTTACATTGCCAGCAAGTTCTATCATAACTATGATATCTTTATTAATAAACAATGACCAAAAATGATAAATCATCAATAAGATTAAGCATTAATCAAATAAGTTAATCAAATAAATAAATAAAAAATTGTATTCAAAGAGATGTGAAATCTGAATGACGCTAAGCTATAACGTGCAATGCCGATTCTTTGATGAAGCGCGGGGGGCTGAAGTTATATCGACAGTTCACAAAACCTTACATTGCCAGCAAGTTCTATCATAACTATGATATCTTTATTAATAAGCAATGACCAAAAATGATAAATCATCAATAAGATTAAGCATTAATCAAATAAGTTAATCAAATAAATAAATAAAAAATTGTATTCAAAGAGATGTGAAATCTGAATGACGTTAAGCTATAACGTGCAATGCCGATTCTTTGATGAAGCGTGGGGGGCTGATATTGGCAGTTCACAAAACCTTACATTGCCAGCAAGTTCTTTCATAACTATGATATCTTTATTAATAAGCAATGACCAAAAATGATAAATCATCAATAAGATTAAGCATTAATCAAATAAGTTAATCAAATAAATAAATAAAAAAATTGTATTCAAAGAGATGTGAAATCTGAATGACGTTAAGCTATAACGTGCAATGCCGATTCTTTGATGAAGCGTGGGGGGCTGAACTTATATTGGCAGTTCACAAAACCTTACATTGCCAGAAAGTTCTATCATAACTATGATATCTTTATTAATAAGCAATGACCAAAAATGATAAATCATCAATAAGATTAAGCATTAATCAAATAACTTAATCAAATAAATAAATATATTCAAAGAGATGTGAAATCTGAATGACGTTAAGCTATAACGTGCAATGCCGATTCTTTGATGAAGCGCGGGGGGCTGAAGTTATATTGACAGTTCACAAAACCTTATATTGCCAGCAAGTTCTATCATAACTATGAAATCTTTATTAATAAGCAATGACCAAAAATGATAAATCATCAATAAGATTAAGCATTAATCAAATAAGTTAATAAAATAAATAAATAAAAAAAATGTATTCAAAGAGATGTGAAATCTGAATGACGTTAAGCTATAACGTGCAATGCCGATTCTTTGATGAAGCGTGGGGGGCTGAAGTTATATTGGCAGTTCACAAAACCTTACATTGCCAGCAAGTTCTATCATAACTATGATATCTTTATTAATAAGCAATGACCAAAAATGATAAATCATCAATAAGATTAAGCATTAATCAAATAAGTTAATCAAATAAATAAATAAAAAAAATTGTATTCAAAGAGATGTGAAATCTGAATGACGTTAAGCTATAACGTGCAATGCCGATTCTTTGATGAAGCGTGGGGGGCTGAAGTTATATTGGCAGTTCACAAAACCTTACATTGCCAGCAATTTTTATCATAACTATGATATATTTATTAATAAGCAATGACCAAAAATGATAAATCATCAATAAGATTAAGCATTAATCAAATAAGTTAATCAAATAAATAAATAAAAAATTGTATTCAAAGAGATGTGAAATCTGAATGACGATAAGCTATAACTTGCAATGGCGATTCTTTGATGAAGCGCGGGGGGCTGAAGTTATATTGTCAGTTCACAAAACCTTACATTGCCAGCAAGTTCTATCATAACTATGATATCTTTATTAATAAGCAATGACCAAAAATGATAAATCATCAATAAGATTAAGCATTAATCAAATAAGTTAATAAAATAAATAAATAAAAATAATGTTTTCAAAGAGATGTGAAATCTGAATGACGTTAAGCTATAACGTGCAATGCCGATTCTTTGATGAAGCGGGGGGGGCTGAAGTTATATTGGCAGTTCACAAAACCTTACATTGCCAGCAAGTTCTATCATAACTATGATATCTTTATTAATAAGCAATGACCAAAAATGATAAATCATCAATAAGATTAAGCATTAATCAAATAAGTTAATCAAATAAATAAATAAAAAAATTGTATTCAAAGACATGTGAAATCTGAATGACGCTAAGCTATAACGTGCAATGCCGATTCTTTGATGAAGCGCGGGGGGCTGAAGTTATATTGGCAGTTCACAAAACCTTACATTGCCAGCAAGTTTTAACATAACTATGATATCTTTATTAATAAGCAATCACCAAAAATGATAAATCATCAATAAGATTAATCAAATAAGTTAATCAAATAAATAAATAAAAAAATTGTATTCAAAGAGATGTGAAATCTGAATGACGTTAAGCTATAACGTGCAATGCCGATTCTTTGATGAAGCGCGGGGGGCTGAAGTTATATTGACAGTTCACAAAACCTTATATTGCCAGCAAGTTCTATCATAACTATGAAATCTGTATTAATAAGCAATGACCAAAAATGATAAATCATCAATAAGATTAAGCATTAATCAAATAAGTTAATCAAATAAATAAATAAAAAAATTGTATTCAAAGAGATGTGAAATCTGAATGACGTTAAGCTATAACGAGCAATGCACGTTAAGCAATGACGTTAACGCCTGGGTAACGCCAGAGCAAAGACCATGACCTGACATTTTAAAGTTTTCAGTATTTCAGCCAATGTTTGACGTCGGAAAGGTTATATTGATTTTCATCACTGAATTTGTAAATTTACTGTGAAATGGGGCTCATTTAAAAGTTACTTACACTTATTGAAAAGGTGACGGAACTGATTTTGTACCTTACTGAGGAATACACTGTATTCAATAAAGTACTGGTACTTTGATGCCTCTTAGAACACTACACGCCTTGAATGGTGTAGCAAAATATGGTGGGGAAGCTTATAGGGCACAGATAGCTGGAATCTTGAAATCATCTGGAAGTCTCGAAATTTTTCTGATACCTTCAGTACATGAAAAAAACTTGCATAAATATATTGTTATGCATTTTATAATACATCGATTTTGATATTTGCCTAAGATGCTCATCTGTACATCAAAAGTAATATAACGTTCATTGTTCTTCGTTCTGTGATAGTTGGGGGTATTTATTTTAATTTATTCTATGTGGAAAATTCTGTGAACTGGCAGTACTGTACTGTCTATAATGTCGATAAAAAAAATAGCACCCTCAGAATGGTATCTTTTTTAATATCATTTCCTAGATGAGTGGCTATAAATGCTGGTCAAATGGTTTGGATTAAAAAAAAGGTGGTCATATGTAGGGAGTGCTCTGATTAGAGCTTGCTTCGAATTGTTTAGCATGCTGCCAGAAGTGAGAAATCCTTTGTTTATACAGCGTCTCATACAGAAAATATGCCATTTTCTGGCCGAATTCGTAGTACCTTTCTTGGACGATAACTGATAGAGTATAAGTAGTGTTTTCTTTATTTTGCTTGTGATTTTACCATTTTTAAATTATCTAAGTTCAAAAAGATTACTTTCAATAAAGTTTACTCTTTATATTTTTACTGTAAGAAATATTTCTTCTTAAACATTGTTTACATTTTATTTATGTTATTTTGATATGTATGTTACATTTATGTAACTTGCTTCTGAAACTTTAACTTTTTTCAGATCATTGTTTAGTCGTTTTTTTTTTTCATGCCTCAATTTTCGTTAAATCTGCTATAAATCTTCATTTATGGTTCTAGGCTTGTGTTTTGACCCTGAATCAGATAGGCTGTATTGGGTCAATGGCCAGTCACATACAATTCAATACTATGAGATGTCAACTGGCAAAACAAAGACAGTGAAAATACCACTGGTTAAGCAACCGTCAACTATGTCCATATATAGAGACAGCATATATGTGGGAGATAGTGAATTAAACGCTATTGTAGTTGTTGATGCGGATGGAAATAGCGCTCAAATTTTGAGAAACAAAACTGGTAAGAAAAAAGTTGCTTTTATATTCCCCCCCCCCCTTCATTCCTTATTTGATTTGTATTTTAAATCCCCTTTCTGTAATTCATATTATAACATATTATAAAAGCAAAATCCGTATTCAATCCAATTTTAAATGGCAGTATGCCAAACTACCTATATTTAAAGTCAAAGTAAGTTCAATGTTTTAAGGAACGAGGCAACCCGATTTCCCCGAACGAAGGGTGGGCTCATTTGCAAGTATGATAACAGTAGTTTTCTTACGGTGTGCAGTATGACATACTGCACATATTAACAAATTACTGCAGCACCAACCCGCCTGAGGCCAACACAGCTACGCATCCCCCTCCTCCATCCGCGTTCTTCCGAGTATCGGAATATCGAAATGATAATCGACAAAAAAAAATTAATACGTTGGTTTATTTTGTATTGTATTTGTATATGTGTTGCTAGCTTATTTTGCTTTTATTTCATTGTTTTCTTGAAACAGAATATAACACTGGATCCTAAGTTATAGTTTGACAATGAATTAACGTTGAAGTGAAAAATAAATTCTCCACGCTAGAAATAAAAGTAATAATTGCTATAGTGGACATGGGAATGAAACGTGAGAATAACACGAGAATCAAAAAGAGGGTAAAAAGAGAAAGAAAACATATTTCAATAAAAAAATAGACGGGACAATGAACGGTAAAAGCAATAGGAAATTCGAATAAAAAATATGGTGAAATGTGTATAAATCTTGAGGGTTTTGGTGGCCTGAGCCTAAAGGCCCCTTAAGTACAAGCCTAGCCCTAAATACAAGATATCTCCTACATAACTGTAATGATACTAGTTTCACAGGTTTTGGGGAAGTAGAATAAATTAGAAACAACTTCTCGGTAAACTAAGCTCTGAGACTACACTAGATAGAAAAAAGTGGGAATAAAAGGAGCCACCCTCTAACAGGAAAAGTAAAAATAGAGTTGGTAAAAATAAAAATAAACATATTTCAATCCAAAGAATGAATAGGACAATGAATGCAAAACAATAATTGAGCATTCGAATAAAAAACGTAGAAAAATGTAGATAACTTAAGGTTGTTGCGGCCTAAGCCCAAAGGCCCCTTACGTACTAGCACATGCTCTCCCCTACATCACGTAATGATGGTATTTTCACAAGTTGTGGTAAAAGGTGAAAAAAGGAAAAAAATCTTTTCTTGTGGAAAAGGGTGGCGAGAGCATCTCTGATGCATCACTAAAATTTTGCCCACATATTTTGTCCATTCTGATGCGCTACTCCATCTCTGATGCTGATGGAGTAGGCATCTCTGATGCATCGATGAGATTTTGTCTAATTTGGTACATCACTCCATCTATGATGCGGATGGAGTCAGTATCTCTGATGCATCATTGAATTGTTACTATTATTCTCCATGACCACACTGCCTTTTCTATGACGAAAACAATAAGAATTCCACGTAGGGATAAGTCCTTTTATTAGACAGTGAAACGAAAATATAAAACAAAGACTCTAAATATTTCGATGACACAGTCGGTCATCATCATCAGTAGAGTTACTGACTTATCAAAATTAAAAAAAACTGCTTTTTTACTAAACAAAATAATCACTTCGGGGTCGAAGCAAGTTACCGGTCCATTGACTTAAAAAGTTCACTAACTGTTCTTGAATTTTTTTAATACTGCGTTGAGTAAAGGTGGTACAAGTTTCTTCAGAATTGCAGGTCAAAGCAGGTTACCGGTCCATAGACTTAGAAAGTTCACTAACTGTTCTTGAATCTTGTAATGCTGTGTTGAATATTCTTCTAATTAAAAATAAATGCTAAATTTACAGGTGCTAAATTTATCATTTTAGTCTTCTAATAGCAAATGAAATGTTGCTGATTCTAAAGCTGGTCTGTCATCCCCATATATACGACGTTACTATTATTCTCCATGACCACACTGCCTTTTCTATGACGAAAACAATAAGAATTCCACGTAGGGATAAGTCCTTTTATTAGACAGTGAAACGAAAATATAAAACAAAGACTCTAAATATTTCGATGACACAGTCGGTCATCATCATCAGTAGAGTTACTGACTTATCAAAATTAAAAAAAACTGCTTTTATACTAAACAAAATAATCACTTCCGGGTCGAAGCAAGTTACCGGTCCATTGACTTAAAAAGTTCACTAACTGTTCTTGAATTTTTTTAATACTGCGTTGAGTAAAGGTGGTACAAGTTTCTTCAGAATTGCAGGTCAAAGCAGGTTACCGATCCATAGACTTAGAAAGTTCACTAACTGTTCTTGAATCTTGTAATACTGTGTTGAATATTCTTCTAATTAAAAATAAATGCTAAATTTACAGGTGATAAATTTATCATTTTAGTCTTCTAATAGCAAATGAAATGTTGCTGATTCTAAAGCTGGTCTGTCATCCCCATATATACGACGTTACTATTATTCTCCATGACCACACTGCCTTTTCTATGACGAAAACAATAAGAATTCCACGTAGGAATGTCCTTTTATTAGACAGTGAAACGAAAATATAAAACAAAGACTCTAAATATTTCGATGACACAGTCGGTTATCATCATCAGTAGAGTTACTAACTTATCAAAATTAAAACAAACTCCTTTTATACTAAACAAAATAATCACTTCCGGGTCAAAGCAAGTTACCGGTCCATTGACTTAAAAAGTTCACTAACTGTTCTTGAATTTTTTAATACTGCGTTGAGTAAAGGTGGTACAAGTTTCTTCAGAATTGCAGGTCAAAGCAGGTTACCGATCCATAGACTTAGAAAGTTCACTAACTGTTCTTGAATCTTGTAATACTGTGTTGAATATTCTTCTAATTAAAAATAAATGCTAAATTTACAGGTGATAAATTTATCATTTTAGTCTTCTAATAGCAAATGAAATGTTGCTGATTCTAAAGCTGGTCTGTCATCCCCATATATACGACGTTACTATTATTTTCCATGACCACACTGCCTTTTCTATGACGAAAACAATAAGAATTCCACGTAGGGATAAGTCCTTTTATTAGACAGTGAAACGAAAATATAAAACAAAGACTCTAAATATTTCGATGGCACAGTCGGTCATCATCATCAGTAGAGTTACTAACTTATCAAAATTAAAACAAACTGCTTTTATTCTAAACAAAATAATCACTTCCGGGTCAAAGCAAGTTACCGGTCCATTGACTTAAAAAGTTCACTAACTGTTCTTGAATTTTTTAATACTGCGTTGAGTAAAGGTGGTACAAGTTTCTTCAGAATTGCAGGTCAAAGCAGGTTACCGGTCCATAGACTTAGAAAGTTCACTAACTGTTCTTGAATCTTGTAATACTGTGTTGAATATTCTTCTAATTAAAAATAAATGCTAAATTTACAGGTGATAAATTTATCATTTTAGTCTTCTAATAGCAAATGAAATGTTGCTGATTCTAAAGCTGGTCTGTCATCCCCATATATACGACGTTACTATTATTCTCCATGACCACACTGCCTTTTCTATGACGAAAACAATAAGAATTCCACGTAGGGATAAGTCCTTTTATTAGACAGTGAAACGAAAATATAAAACAAAGACTCTAAATATTTCGATGACACAGTCGGTCATCATCATCAGTAGAGTTACTAACTTATCAAAATTAAAAAAAACTGCTTTTATACTAAACAAAATAATCACTTCGGGGTCGAAGCAAGTTACCGGTCCATTGACTTAAAAAGTTCACTAACTGTTCTTGAATTTTTTAATACTGCGTTGAGTAAAGGTGGTACAAGTTTCTTCAGAATTGCAGGTCAAAGCAGGTTACCGATCCATAGACTTAGAAAGTTCACTAACTGTTCTTGAATCTTGTAATACTGTGTTGAATATTCTTCTAATTAAAAATAAATGCTAAATTTACAGGTGATAAATTTATCATTTTAGTCTTCTAATAGCAAATGAAATGTTGCTGATTCTAAAGCTGGTCTGTCATCCCCATATATACGACGTTACTATTATTCTCCATGACCACACTGCCTTTTCTATGACGAAAACAATAAGAATTCCACGTAGGGATAAGTCCTTTTATTAGACAGTGAAACGAAAATATAAAACAAAGACTCTAAATATTTCGATGACACAGTCGGTCATCATCATCAGTAGAGTTACTAACTTATCAAAATTAAAACAAACTGCTTTTATACTAAACAAAATAATCACTTCGGGGTCGAAGCAAGTTACCGGTCCATTGACTTAAAAAGTTCACTAACTGTTCTTGAATTTTTTAATACTGCGTTGAGTAAAGGTGGTACAAGTTTCTTCAGAATTGCAGGTCAAAGCAGGTTACCGATCCATAGACTTAGAAAGTTCACTAACTGTTCTTGAATCTTGTAATACTGTGTTGAATATTCTTCTAATTAAAAATAAATGCTAAATTTACAGGTGCTAAATTTATCATTTTAGTCTTCTAATAGCAAATAAAATGTTGCTGATTCTAAAGCTGGTCTGTCATCCCCATATATACGACGTTACTATTATTCTCCATGACCACACTGCCTTTTCTATGACGAAAACAATAAGAATTCCACGTAGGGATAAGTCCTTTTATTAGACAGTGAAACGAAAATATAAAACAAAGACTCTAAATATTTCGATGACACAGTCGGTCATCATCATCAGTAGAGTTACTAACTTATCAAAATTAAAAAAAACTGCTTTTATACTAAATAAAATAATCACTTCCGGGTCGAAGCAAGTTACCGGTCCATTGACTTAAAAAGTTCACTAACTGTTCTTGAATTTTTTAATACTGCGTTGAGTAAAGGTGGTACAAGTTTCTTCAGAATTGCAGGTCAAAGCAGGTTACCGGTCCATAGACTTAGAAAGTTCACTAACTGTTCTTGAATCTTGTAATACTGTGTTGAATATTCTTCTAATTAAAAATAAATGCTAAATTTACAGGTGATAAATTTATCATTTTAGTCTTCTAATAGCAAATGAAATGTTGCTGATTCTAAAGCTGGTCTGTCATCCCCATATATACGACGTTACTATTATTCTCCATGACCACACTGCCTTTTCTATGACGAAAACAATAAGAATTCCACGTAGGAATGTCCTTTTATTAGACAGTGAAACGAAAATATAAAACAAAGACTCTAAATATTTCGATGACACAGTCGGTCATCATCATCAGTAGAGTTACTAACTTATCAAAATTAAAACAAACTGCTTTTTTGCTAAACAAAATAATCACTTCGGGGTCAAAGCAAGTTGCCGGTCCATTGACTTAAAAAGTTCACTAACTGTTCTTGAATTTTTTAATACTGCGTTGAGTAAAGGTGGTACAAGTTTCTTCAGAATTGCAGGTCAAAGCAGGTTACCGATCCATAGACTTAGAAAGTTCACTAACTGTTCTTGAATCTTGTAATACTGTGTTGAATATTCTTCTAATTAAAAATAAATGCTAAATTTACAGGTGCTAAATTTATCATTTTAGTCTTCTAATAGCAAATAAAATGTTGCTGATTCTAAAGCTGGTCTGTCATCCCCATATATACGACGTTACTATTATTCTCCATGACCACACTGCCTTTTCTATGACGAAAACAATAAGAATTCCACGTAGGGATAAGTCCTTTTATTAGACAGTGAAACGAAAATATAAAACAAAGACTCTAAATATTTGGATGACACAGTCGGTCATCATCATCAGTAGAGTTACTAACTTATCAAAATTAAAACAAACTGCTTTTATGCTAAACAAAATAATCACTTCCGGGTCAAAGCAAGTTGCCGGTCCATTGACTTAAAAAGTTCACTAACTGTTCTTGAATTTTTTAATACTGCGTTGAGTAAAGGTGGTACAAGTTTCTTCAGAATTCCAGGTCAAAGCAGGTTACCGGTCCATAGACTTAGAAAGTTCACTAACTGTTCTTGAATCTTGTAATACTGTGTTGAATATTCTTCTAATTAAAAATAAATGCTAAATTTACAGGTGCTAAATTTATCATTTTAGTCTTCTAATAGCAAATAAAATATTGCTGATTCTAAAGCTGGTCTGTCATCCCCATATATACGACGTTACTATTATTCTCCATGACCACACTGCCTTTTCTATGACGAAAACAATAAGAATTCCACGTAGGTATAAGTCCTTTTATTAGACAGTGAAACGAAAATATAAAACAAAGACTCTAAATATTTCGATGACACAGTCGGTCATCATCATCAGTAGAGTTACTAACTTATCAAAATTAAAAAAAACTGCTTTTATACTAAACAAAATAATCACTTCCGGGTCGAAGCAAGTTACCGGTCCATTGACTTAAAAAGTTCACTAACTGTTCTTGAATTTTTTAATACTGCGTTGAGTAAAGGTGGTAAAAGTTTCTTCAGAATTGCAGGTCAAAGCAGGTTACCGGTCCATAGACTTAGAAAGTTCACTAACTGTTCTTGAATCTTGTAATACTGTGTTGAATATTCTTCTAATTAAAAATAAATGCTAAATTTACAGGTGATAAATTTATCATTTTAGTCTTCTAATAGCAAATGAAATGTTGCTGATTCTAAAGCTGGTCTGTCATCCCCATATATACGACGTTACTATTATTCTCCATGACCACACTGCCTTTTCTATGACGAAAACAATAAGAATTCCACGTAGGAATAAGTCCTTTTATTAGACAGTGAAACGAAAATATAAAACAAAGACTCTAAATATTTGGATGACACAGTCGGTCATCATCATCAGTAGAGTTACTAACTTATCAAAATTAAAACAAACTGCTTTTATGCTAAACAAAATAATCACTTCCGGGTCAAAGCAAGTTACCGGTCCATTGACTTAAAAAGTTCACTAACTGTTCTTGAATTTTTTAATACTGCGTTGAGTAAAGGTGGTACAAGTTTCTTCAGAATTGCAGGTCAAAGCAGGTTACCGATCCATAGACTTAGAAAGTTCACTAACTGTTCTTGAATCTTGTAATACTGTGTTGAATATTCTTCTAATTAAAAATAAATGCTAAATTTACAGGTGCTAAATTTATCATTTTAGTCTTCTAATAGCAAATAAAATGTTACTGATTCTAAAGCTGGTCTGTCATCCCCATATATACGACGTTACTATTATTCTCCATGACCACACTGCCTTTTCTATGACGAAAACAATAAGAATTCCACGTAGGGATAAGTCCTTTTATTAGACAGTGAAACGAAAATATAAAACAAAGACTCTAAATATTTCGATGACACAGTCGGTCATCATCATCAGTAGAGTTACTGACTTATCAAAATTAAAAAAAACTGCTTTTATACTAAATAAAATAATCACTTCCGGGTCGAAGCAAGTTACCGGTCCATTGACTTAAAAAGTTCACTAACTGTTCTTGAATTTTTTAATACTGCGTTGAGTAAAGGTGGTACAAGTTTCTTCAGAATTGCAGGTCAAAGCAGGTTACCGATCCATAGACTTAGAAAGTTCACTAACTGTTCTTGAATCTTGTAATACTGTGTTGAATATTCTTCTAATTAAAAATAAATGCTAAATTTACTGGTGCTAAATTTATCATTTTAGTCTTCTAATAGCAAATAAAATGTTACTGATTCTAAAGCTGGTCTGTCATCCCCATATATACGACGTTACTATTATTCTCCATGACCACACTGCCTTTTCTATGACGAAAACAATAAGAATTCCACGTAGGGATAAGTCCTTTTATTAGACAGTGAAACGAAAATATAAAAGAAAGACTCTAAATATTTCGATGACACAGTCGGTCATCATCATCAGTAGAGTTACTAACTTATCAAAATTAAAACAAACTGCTTTTATGCTAAACAAAATAATCACTTTGGGGTCAAATCAAGTTACCGGTCCATTGACTTAAAAAGTTCACTAACTGTTCTTGAATTTTTTAATACTGCGTTGAGTAAAGGTGGTACAAGTTTCTTCAGAATTGCAGGTCAAAGCAGGTTACCGGTCCATAGACTTAGAAAGTTCACTAACTGTTCTTGAATCTTGTAATACTGTGTTGAATATTCTTCTAATTAAAAATAAATGCTAAATTTACAGGTGATAAATTTATCATTTTAGTCTTCTAATAGCAAATGAAATGTTGCTGATTCTAAAGCTGGTCTGTCATCCCCATATATACGACGTTACTATTATTCTCCATGACCACACTGCCTTTTCTATGACGAAAACAATAAGAATTCCACGTAGGAATGTCCTTTTATTAGACAGTGAAACGAAAATATAAAACAAAGACTCTAAATATTTCGATGACACAGTCGGTCATCATCATCAGTAGAGTTACTAACTTATCAAAATTAAAACAAACTGCTTTTATGCTAAACAAAATAATCACTTCGGGGTCAAAGCAAGTTACCGGTCCATTGACTTAAAAAGTTCACTAACTGTTCTTGAATTTTTTATACTGCGTTGAGTAAAGGTGGTACAAGTTTCTTCAGAATTGCAGGTCAAAGCAGGTTACCGGTCCATAGACTTAGAAAGTTCACTAACTGTTCTTGAATCTTGTAATACTGTGTTGAATATTCTTCTAATTAAAAATAAATGCTAAATTTACAGGTGCTAAATTTATCATTTTAGTCTTCTAATAGCAAATGAATCCCTACGTGGAATTCTTATTGTTTTCGTCATAGAAAAGGCAGTGTGGTCATGGAGAATAATAGTAACGTCGTATATATGGGGATGACAGACCAGCTTTAGAATCAGCAACATTTCATTTGCTATTAGAAGACTAAAATGATAAATTTAGCACCTGTAAATTTAGCATTTATTTTTAATTAGAAGAATATTCAACACAGTATTACAAGATTCAAGAACAGTTAGTGAACTTTCTAAGTCTATGGACCGGTAACCTGCTTTGACCTGCAATTCTGAAGAAACTTTTACCACCTTTACTCAACGCAGTATTAAAAAATTCAAGAACAGTTAGTGAACTTTTTAAGTCAATGGACCGGTAACTTGCTTCGACCCGAAAGTGATTATTTTATTTAGTATAAAAGCAGTTTGTTTTAATTTTGATAAGTTAGTAACTCTACTGATGATGATGACCGACTGTGTCATCAAAATATTTAGAGTCTTTGTTTTATATTTTCGTTTCACTATCTAATAAAATGACCTATCCCTACGTGGAATTCTTATTGTTTTCGTCATAGAAAAGGCAGTGTGGTCATGGAGAATAATAGTAACGTCGTATATATGGGGATGACAGACCAGCTTCAGAATCAGCAACATTTCATTTGCTATTAGAAGACTAAAATGATAAATTTATCACCTGTAAATTTAGCATTTATTTTTAATTAGAAGAATATTCAACACAGCATTACAAGATTCAAGAACAGTTAGTGAACTTTCTAAGTCTATGGACCGGTAACCTGCTTTGACCTGCAATTCTGAAGAAACTTGTACCACCTTTACTCAACGCAGTATTAAAAAATTCAAGAACAGTTAGTGAAATTTTTAAGTCAATGGACCGGTAACTTGCTTTGACCCGGAAGTGATTATTTTGTTTATTATAAAAGCAGTTTGTTTTAATTTTGATAAGTTAGTAACTCTACTGATGATGATGACCGACTGTGTCATCGAAATATTTAGAGTCTTTGTTTTATATTTTCGTTTCACTGTCTAATAAAAGGACATTCCTACGTGGAATTCTTATTGTTTTCGTCATAGAAAAGGCAGTGTGGTCATGGAGAATAATAGTAACGTCGTATATATGGGGATGACAGACCAGCTTTAGAATCAGTAATATTTTATTTGCTATTAGAAGACTAAAATGATAAATTTAGCACCTGTAAATTTAGCATTTATTTTTAATTAGAAGAATATTCAACACAGTATTACAAGATTCAAGAACAGTTAGTGAACTTTCTAAGTCTATGGATCGGTAACCTGCTTTGACCTGCAATTCTGAAGAAACTTGTACCACCTTTACTCAACGCAGTATTAAAAAATTCAAGAACAGTTAGTGAACTTTTTAAGTCAATGGACCGGTAACTTGCTTCGACCCGGAAGTGATTATTTTATTTAGTATAAAAGCAGTTTTTTTTAATTTTGATAAGTTAGTAACTCTACTGATGATGATGACCGACTGTGTCATCGAAATATTTAGAGTCTTTGTTTTATATTTTCGTTTCACTGTCTAATAAAAGGACTTATTCCTACGTGGAATTCTTATTGTTTTCGTCATAGAAAAGGCAGTGTGGTCATGGAGAATAATAGTAACGTCGTATATATGGGGATGACAGACCAGCTTTAGAATCAGCAACATTTTATTTGCTATTAGAAGACTAAAATGATAAATTTAGCACCTGTAAATTTAGCATTTATTTTTAATTAGAAGAATATTCAACACAGTATTACAAGATTCAAGAACAGTTAGTGAACTTTCTAAGTCTATGGATCGGTAACCTGCTTTGACCTGCAATTCTGAAGAAACTTGTACCACCTTTACTCAACGCAGTATTAAAAAATTCAAGAACAGTTAGTGAACTTTTTAAGTCAATGGACCGGTAACTTGCTTCGACCCGGAAGTGATTATTTTATTTATTATAAAAGCAGTTTGTTTTAATTTTGATAAGTTAGTAACTCTACTGATGATGATGACCGACTGTGTCATCCAAATATTTAGAGTCTTTGTTTTATATTTTCGTTTCACTGTCTAATAAAAGGACTTATCCCTACGTGGAATTCTTATTGTTTTCGTCATAGAAAAGGCAGTGTGGTCATGGAGAATAATAGTAACGTCGTATATATGGGGATGACAGACCAGCTTTAGAATCAGCAACATTTCATTTGCTATTAGAAGACTAAAATGATAAATTTATCACCTGTAAATTTAGCATTTATTTTTAATTAGAAGAATATTCAACACAGTATTACAAGATTCAAGAACAGTTAGTGAACTTTCTAAGTCTATGGACCGGTAACCTGCTTTTACCTGCAATTCTGAAGAAACTTGTACCACCTTTACTCAACGCAGTATTAAAAAATTCAAGAACAGTTAGTGAACTTTTTAAGTCAATGGACCGGTAACTTGCTTCGACCCGGAAGTGATTATTTTGTTTAGCATAAAAGCAGTTTGTTTTAATTTTGATAAGTTAGTAACTCTACTGATGATGATGACCGACTGTGTCATCGAAATATTTAGAGTCTTTGTTTTATATTTTCGTTTCACTGTCTAATAAAAGGACTTATCCCTACGTGGAATTCTTATTGTTTTCGTCATAGAAAAGGCAGTTTGGTCATGGAGAATAATAGTAACGTCGTATATATGGGGATGACAGACCAGCTTTAGAATCAGCAACACTTCATTTGCTATTAGAAGACTAAAATGATAAATTTAGCACCTGTAAATTTAGCATTTATTTTTAATTAGAAGAATATTCAACACAGTATTACAAGATTCAAGAACAGTTAGTGAACTTTCTAAGTCTATGGACCGGTAACCTGCTTTGACCTGCAATTCTGAAGAAACTTGTACCACCTTTACTCAACGCAGTATTAAAAAATTCAAGAACAGTTAGTGAACTTTTCAAGTCAATGGACCGGTAACTTGCTTTGACCCGGAAGTGATTATTTTGTTTAGTATAAAAGCAGTTTGTTTTAATTTTGATAAGTTAGTAATTCTACTGATGATGATGACCGACTGTGTCATCGAAATATTTAGAGTCTTTGTTTTATATTTTCGTTTCACTGTCTAATAAAAGGACTTATCCCTAAGTGGAATTCTTATTGTTTTCGTCATAGAAAAGGCAGTGTGGTCATGGAGAATAATAGTAACGTCGTATATATGGGGATGACAGACCAGCTTTAGAATCAGCAACATTTCATTTGCTATTAGAAGACTAAAATGATAAATTTAGCACCAGTAAATTTAGCATTTATTTTTAATTAGAAGAATATTCAACACAGTATTACAAGATTCAAGAACAGTTAGTGAACTTTCTAAGTCTATGGATCGGTAACCTGCTTTGACCTGCAATTCTGAAGAAACTTGTACCACCTTTACTCAACGCAGTATTAAAAAATTCAAGAACAGTTAGTGAACTTTTTAAGTCAATGGACCGGTAACTTGCTTCGACCCGGAAGTGATTATTTTATTTAGTATAAAAGCAGTTTGTTTTAATTTTGATAAGTTAGTAACTCTACTGATGATGATGACCGACTGTGTCATCGAAATATTTAGAGTCTTTGTTTTATATTTTCGTTTCACTGTCTAATAAAAGGACTTATCCCTACGTGGAATTCTTATTGTTTTCATCATTGAATTGTTGCACAAATTTTTGTCCAACCTTATACATCACTCCATCTTTGATGAGGATGGAGTAAGCACCTCCGATGCATCACTGAAACTTTGCCTAATCTGACATATCAGCCCACCCCCGATGCAGATGGAGTAAGCATCTCTGATGCTTTGTTAGCGCTACTTTTCTTGTCCTCTTGTCACCTCGTAACTCACCGGTTTTAAATTAAGCCATCCCTCAGAGTGATTGATTTACATTTGATATTCTGACTTATTGTTATATTGCTGTATTTCTTTTTCAAGCATTGCTTCGAATGCAGATGAATCCTTTTCTGGCAACTTGTGTAGCTAATTTCTTATTTGGTGTCGGTTTACGTTGGTTTATTCTTTTCTTTTTTAAATTAATTAAAACAACTTTTTCCACAAAATAAGTTAAATACAAATAAATGTGCATTGAAAAAATATAAATGTTTTTACTTTTATAACTTTAATAAATCAAATAATATTAATATTTTGATTAATAAATATCAGTATATGTATTTTAAACTGACAATGCATATTCAATTGTGTTTTTTCAGTCAAGTGCAAATTATGTTCTGGCCTTGGGAAGGCATTGGGGTTTTGAGCCCTACTCATGTTAATTTCTGCTCGTTTTGAATTTGACTCGGTTATTTATTGTAATTTCTGTTCGGTTTGGGTTTCATTTATTTATCGATGCTGATTTGTGGTAGTTTTACGCTTGGTAGATTATTTTATTTTATTTTTGCTAATTTTTGTTTTAACGGAGTTCTTTACTTTTCTTTGAAAAAATTATTTTGTGGAAAATGTTTTTTAATTAATTTCTGTTCGTTTTATATTGACATAGTCTTTTCAGACAAAAAGAAAATAATAGTTAAATCTTTGTGTTTTTTTAAGACTTTATTGTATGGCCTGCTATTTATATGCTGGAGAAAATTTTTGAGTAATTTTTAACAACATACACCCTTTTAAAAATCTGGACACAAATAGTAGTGTTTAATTTAGTTTCATACCTCCTCTAGTTGACCTGAAATAGAAAACTTGATAACTTTCGTAAACAAATCTGTTTACTTTCTTTAATAGCTTGGATACACTTACGCTATTTTGATTTGGTAAAATTTTAAGAGCAGAAGTAACCCCAAAAGTTTGAACATAATACCCTCAGTCGTGGGATATTGCTGAGATGCCTTATTGGGAATTAGAATTAACACAGTGCATTTTAATTTAATCTTAAGGCAACATTTGGTTTTTGAACATAATGTGCAAATGAGAGGGTGGGTGTGGGAGGGGGATTAGTTGCCCTCCAATCACTTTCAACTAGGGGTGATCGTATCACTTCCTCAGGGGTGATCGTATCGACCCATTGGTCCTAGAATATCGCGAGAGGGCTCATTCGAACGTAAATTAAAAGTTCTAGTGCCTTTTTTTAGTGACCAAAAAATGGAGGGCAAGCCCCCTCCCACGCTCATATTTTTCCCAAAGTCACCCGATCAAAATTTTGAGATAGCCATTTCGTTCAGCAGGGTCGAAAAATATAATAACTTTGTCTTTGACGATGACTTAATCCCCCACTGTCACCGGGGGAAGGGATGCAAGTTATGAACTTTGCCCAATGTTTACATATAGTATTGGTTATTGGGAAGTATACATAATTTTTCAGAGGAACTTTTCTGGTAGTGGGGGAGGGGGTCGGGGTTACGTGGGAGGATCTTTCCCTGGAGGAAGTTTTCATGGGGGAAGGGACATTGTTATGAAGGGGGCGCCGGATTTCGCAGCATTATTAAAAAAAACGATTAGAAATTAAATAAAAAAAAAACAAGTTTTCAACTTAAAAACTTTTCAACTGAAAACTTTCAACATGAAAACTTAAAACGAACAGAAACTATTACGTATATGATTGGGTTGGCCCCCTAGCCAATACCTCGCTCTTTAGGCTGAAGTTTTTTTTTTAGTACTTTCATAAGAGCTATTATTCTAATAAACGGCATTTATGATTAAGGGGTCATTCTTAAAGAATTGGAAAAAATTCAAACTTTAGCGTAAAGAGCGAGGTGTTGACCAGGGGGTGAACCCCCTAATATACGTAATAAAAATATACGAATATAGAAGTTCGTTACGTAAGTTAATTCGTAAGTTACGTATTTTTATTGCGAATAAAAACGTTCGTAAATAAAACTAAACAACTTTCGAGAATGTCATTTATACAATACAAAGTAAAATTAATGTGTAAATTTCGTTTTAGTCATTCATGCACGGTTAGGCAGAATTAAAACCTGAGTTAATTTTAAAAACGTTCAGAAATTAAATAAAAAAATAAGTTTTTTTTAACTGAAAGTAAGGAGCGACATTAAAACTTAAAATGAACCGAAATTATTCCGTATGTGAAAGGGGCTTTCCCCTCCTCAACGCCTCGCTCTTTACGCCAAAGTCTGATTTCTCACAAACTTTATTTTTTAAAACAATAAAAAAAACTTTAGCGTAAAGAGTGAGGCATTGAGGAGGGGACAGCCCCTTTCATATACCGAACAATATCTGTTCCTTTTAAGTTTTAATGTCGCTCCTTACTCTCAGTTTAAAAAACTTGTTTTTTTATTTCATCTGGTTAATGACGAAAGGGGTCCCTTAACATCGCCAGATGAAAACGTCGGATTTCAAGTGAACTTGGTGGGAAGTGAAAACTAGGCTCTTAGTGTTGCCTTTGGACGGGTCTGCATTTCGTAAGGCATTGGCTAAACTCTATTCTACATATTGCGACCATTCCATTCTTTTTCTATTAGGTTTGCGCTCATTTTTTAATACTAGTGATATGCAGCATATTAGAGTTTTGTATTTTCGCTATTGTAAATATCTTTTGTATTTGCCTCGTTGGTATAGAAACCGTAAGATTATTCGAATGTTTAATGCAACTGATATATTGACGTCATATAATAAGTTGGACTCCAAGTTAAAAGATGAGGCCTGCAAGCGGTTAGGTCCTTTTCATCCGCTTGTGCGATTGTTCTGATTTGCATTTGTAGTTCTTTATATTGATATTGTTTTGCATGTGTTTGTTTTGTATGTCTTTTCCTTTTATTTTCTTTTGTTACTCCACTTTTTTGTGGGTCAAAAATAAATATTATTTGTTATGCTGTCTGTGGGAACGTGGAAATCTGGTTTCAGAATCTTTAGTCAGCAGCCTAATTACTTGACGATCTGGGGGAAATCAACCAAATCTGACCAACAGCTATTCTTTTGGTTTTAGATGTCTCTGGTATGGAAGGGATAAATTCTTGTCATGTGTATCCATCAGAAGGATTTGTCGTATCTCATTTAAATCTTGTAAGGATTTACGGCTCTTGTCCTAAGTCCCACCTTTAGGAGCTTAAGTCTTTTGTGACATAGTCTCATGGGTTACTCTGCAATTATCACCCATGGATCACAGTCACCGCAACATTTCAAGGGACCATGGTGCCAAGTCCCGAATTGATTTGTTTACAATTAATAATTAAATAAAGAACAAGTAATGACTATTTCTTAGTCGTGATCTTGAGATATTCGTCTTTGTAGACAAATTAGTATCTTGTAATCCATGGATAATATATTTAATCCATTGACTTAAAAGTTTTCCTGTTGCGCGAACGCATAGAACTTTCGCCCCTTGATGAAAACTAAATAAAAGAAAATAAGTATTTTCAGCTAAAAGTAAGGAGCGGCATTGAAACTTACGGAAAACGAACATAAATTATTCCTTATACAAGGGGGCTTGCCCCTTTATCTACCCTCGATCTCTACGCTAATTTCTGAAAGTTCTCTAAAAATACTTCTCGTTCAAATTCGACTGCCCTTTTATTTGAGCATTCTTTCTTGAAGAATTATGACAAAAGTCAAATTTTAGCATAAAGAGCAAGGGTTGAAGAAGGGGCAGCCACCCTCATATGCGAGGGTGTTATTACGGTTTATTTCTAATCGTTTTTAAATAATGCCAGAAGATTATTTTTCGTCCTTCCGTGTAAAGTTTCCCCTGAAAATTCCCCCCACCCTAGACCCGTCTAAGCTCTGCCTCTTCTTGAAACAGTAATTTTCTAAGATTTTACATTTAGTTGTTTCAAAACTACAAATTTTTTACGGCAGTACCATATTTTCATCAGTGTTGCCATGTTGAACAACTAGAATAAATAAGCAAAACTTATTAGCTAAACTAGACAGTGCTTTTCATCCGTATTCAAGCATTAACAATCTGCTGATTCCCAAATAATAATAAGAAGATAATAAAGATAAAAAATAAAGAATAATATATAAAGAATAAAAATAAAAAGTAGAAATAAAAAATAGAAATAAAGAAATAAAGATAAGAAGAACCAAATCAACGTCTTTCCTCTTATCTTCAAGAAACTACAGAATCTCTAAGATTCTGAAGTTGTTTGGTTCAATAGGTTTGTAGCCTGTTTTCTGCTGATTTTACATGCCATGTTTAATTTTTATAAATTTGGGGCCGGCAACTACCAAAAAGTACATAACTGGATATGGAGGCCTTTTTATCATATGTCTCCATATTTGGAGCCGTCTTTATAGGGCTCCATATTTTATTTTTAAAATATGGAGCTCTTTTTCTTTAAAGATTGAGTTCCTGATTTACCTAATCTTTAAAGATATATATGGTTAAGCAAGCTTCCACTTAACTAATTCAGACAGATTGCTTTTCCTCTGTCTTTGGTACCCAAGTTAATTTAGACGTTTATTTTACTTTGTTTATTTAGTTAATTCTTCAACTTTCATTTTGCTTTGACTTCATTGGAAAATTGTTGTATTAGTTTTAGTGTGTTAATTTTGCAATTTTTCATATAGACAGCGTCTTACATTTGAAAGTATATGACCCGGAAATACAAAAAGGCTCAAATTTGTGTAGTAAAAACAATGGTGGATGTGAACAGATCTGCTTGACCGTCTCAGCTGTGGATAGAGTCTGTAAATGTGCTATTGGATTCCAAGCGGATCCACAGGATGATACTAAATGCAAAGGTAATATTGTTGACATTCAGCTTTGAAGATTTGAGCCACTTTCAGCTTAATCTTTCTTTATTTTAATTTTCTCTTAGTTTTTTCCATCTTTATTCTTTTTTTTTCTTTTATTATTTTTATTCTTTCAAATTTTATTCTTAGTTTGCCATCCATGGAATCAACGCTCAACCGCTTTAACTACTTCATCTTCTTGTTTGAATTAATCGCTTTAGTATAATCTCTTTTTAGTAAAAAGCAAATGTTATAGCATTACCTAAAGCTGGGAGTTCAACTGACCCTTCAGATTATAGAGGCATTTCTCTACTTTCGGTTTTCAGCAAAATTTTGGAAAAACTTGCAAATAGTCAATTACAAAAACATTTATTTGATAGTAAGATTTTACACACGTCTCAATAGCGTTTTATAAAAGGAAAGTCAACTGAACTGGCAATTCATGAGCTTTTACTGAATATTAATGATTCACTAGATGAGGGTCAACACGTGTTGGCGATTTTTCTTGATGTCGCAAAGGCGTTTGACACCGTAAATCCTTCGTTGCTTCTTTTTAAACTAAAGTCTTATGGGTTTTAAACACAGGCTGTTAAATTTTTTTCATCTTACCTTTCCGGGAGACGACTAGATTGTGTTGATAAATCTTGTGATCTCCGTTCCAAAACTTTTGCGATTACTTGCGGAGTGCTTTAGGGCTCTGTCCTTCGGCCTATTCTACTTATTCTTTTTATAAATGATTTGCCTGAAGTTTTGCCTCTTTGTAAAATTATGATGTTTGCTGATGATGTAGTAATTTTTGCTTCTCACCGGGACCTATCAGTTCTTTTCCAAAACCTTAATAGTACTCTACTGACTGTATCTAATTAGTATCCAAGGAATTTACTAGTTCTGAATGAAAAAAATGCCAATATATGTTATTTTTGAGAACTGGATCTGTAGTGTCAGAAAGCTTCTCTCTTTTCTTGAATGGTCTTGAATTAAAACGGGTAGATCAGTTCAAATATCTTGGGATTATTTTAGATGAAAATTTGTCGTTTCATAAATATGTAAAAACACAGTCGTTAAAAATTTCCCGAAATATTGGCATGCTAACTCGTCTTCGTCATTACTTTCCTGAAGCTATTCTAAAATCTATTTATTATTCTTTTGTCCACCCATATTTTCTCTATTGCATTTCGGTTTGGGCATCTACATTTTCGTCTGTTTTCAAATATCTCCAAATACTTCAGAATATAGCAATGAGGGTTCTTTTTAATGTTGATTGCAGAACTTCAGTTAGACACCTATATGGGACTTCAGGAATTTTCCCTTTGGACCAACTTCAGTTAATTTCTATCTCTAGTATTTGTCACGATTATCAATATAGTAATTTACCTGTAAATTTCTCCGGCATTTTCCCAACTAATTCTCAATTTCATAATTATCCTACTACGCATCGTTCAGACTTTTCGTGCGAAATTCGCCCGACATCGAGAGCGGGATTCAGCATCCATCACACTGGGCCAAAAATCTGGAACTCAATTCCAGCATCAGTTCGAGAATGCAGCAACAAGCGACATTTTCTAAGACTGGTGAAGAAATATCTTATGACATGCTAAGCATTTTGTTCATTAGGGTTTTCTTTTTCATTGTTGTAAAATTTAGTTAGAAAATGGCTGTGTATTTTCGTTGGCAATATTTTCAGCGCTAAAGTATGCCATCAGGCATGTGCGCTGTTTTGTGACATTTATTTGTGTACGTGTTATAAATAAAAATATTCTACTCTACTCAAGCCCACAGTGTGTCGCTGCAGCTGAGGCTGAACTTGGGGTCCCTGTGATCAATCCCACTCTGCCACTAAAGGACCATCTGCTGTAAAAAAAATAATAAAGTCTGTTCAAATGAAATCAAAGTGAAAAATTGAAGCTTAAACGACAGAAATTATCCTGTACGAGTATATGAAGGAGTCGGCCGTTCCCTTTAATCTGAGGGTTTATTTTCAATCAAAGTTACAAAATCAATGTTCTCTTATGTTATTAATTTTTTGTTCACAATTTTAAGCTTAATGTATTTTAAAGATTTGGAAACACAATGAAAAGAATATTGTTTTCATCAAATGTTGTCATTAGAATTCTTCATTTTAGAGTTTCGGTTACCATTGGCACCACAAACAGTTTGAAAAACAAAGTATCTCCTGTAAACAGAACTAAAACCTCTGTGATAAGTTGCACTGTAGTCGAGAAGTGCAGAGTGAGAGAGAACGAGATAGTGAGAAAAAAAGAGAGAGAGAACCCCAAGCAATATCGATTTCCATCTCCAAGAATATCCTTTAAATACTGCTAATAATCTGAACAAATTTCTTTCCTCCAATGTACAGAGCCTCCTCTCCCAACTCTCCAGACACTCTTTACTTTTTAATGTCTCTTGGTTCCTCAACCAAACAGTGGAGACAAAAATTAAGAACATAAAAAGTGCAGCCCTTGTCCACTAGACATTCCCATAGAAGTAATTAAAGTTTTTACCGGTGATATTTCAAGTCCTCAATCCTTAATTTTTAATGAAATTATCTGTAATAGTAATTTCTCAAATTCTTGGAAACTAAAATTTTGTTTGAAGTTGTCTAACCCATTAACCTTATTCCTGTTTTCTTAAATTATATGAAAGCCTTTTAGCTAAGTTTTTGAAATTGAAGATACTCATATCGAGGAACTCCAAAGATATTCATTCGGCTATTTTTTAAATTGTTGGAACATGTCTTTAAGACTGTTGAATCATCAACAAATTTTAGTCTATCCGAAAGATCAACACAAAGGTTGTTTATCACTACAAGGAATAAAATTATGCCTAAAAGCCCCGAGGTATGCCCTTGGAAATTGGTAGGATTTGGAGGATATTCTTCTAGCATACCCTTGTCAATCGGAAAATATGTTTAGGAAAATCGGAAACTACTTGTGTTCTCTTAGAAAGGAAAGACACAATTATTCTAGGTAAATAGGGGTCAACTTGAAATTCATATAAAAAATTTTCCTCGTTCAAAATGCTTTGTGGCTAATTAAATCGAAAGTATTTTTAAGCCCCGCTATAATATTTCAGGTAGGTACTGGGGCAGGTACTGGGTTTTCTAGTGTGTTACATATTGTGCTCAAGAAATGAAAAAGAAACTATGTGGTGGATATAACGTAAGTTTCCGAATCTCCTGACATCAATATTTGGGATTACTTTGAACCACTCAGCTACAAATTTTTCATATAATTTGGAGAAAATAGGAGTAAGTGCAACGGGTCGGCCGAAATCCATCTTGTTATCTGTCTTTTTCACAGGAATAGTAAGATTCTATTTTTCCAGAAATTTGAGAACTTATCATAGTGGTAGTTTCATTACTAATTAAGGACACAGGTCTAGGGCTAAACGGAAAGCAGGTCGTCCTCGTCTGGGTTGGGAGGACGTCATAAAGAAAGATTGAAAGGAAATGGGAACTTTGTGGGCAGGTGTAAAAAGGGAGGCTTTGAATAAATTGGGGTGGAGGAGGAGCATGCTTAGCTGTGGTGGCCTCAGGTGGCTTGGTGCTGTGGTGAGTTGTTAGTAGTAGTAGTATTAGCAAAGCTTTAATTAATTCTGTCGTAAGGTCTAGTGGACAAGTGCTGCACTTAATTATTTTGTTAATTTTGTCTGCACGTCTAAGGGCGAAATGAAGGGGGATAAAGGCAGTAAATAGTTAAGAATGTCTAGAGAGGTTTGGGAGGAGGCTCTGCACTATGGAGGAGAGAGATTTTTAAGAGTTTTAGTATGTATAGTATCTAAGGACTATAATTACTATTTTGGGTTGCCCCACAAATATTTTTCGTTCTTTTATATCATTGCTTTGGTTCAGTAGAAAACAACACTTGTTCTATCAAAATGCTAAATTATTGTGATGTTTGGAACAAGTAATTACATTTTGCCATTCTTTTACCTACAGGCTTTTCATCAAGAGCCATTTGATCAAGCGTATTATGTAAAAATTAACTTAAAACCACAAAGAAAGAGAAAAATATTGAAAGCACAAAGAAGAAAAATAAAGAAATGAAAAACACTTGATAGCTAGCCATGGACAAAAGCTTACTAATTACACTCCAACTCAAACGGCGATCGAAAACTTCTTTTTTTTACTTTTTTTTTTTAAAGGTGCCAAAGAAGTGATATTTATTAATTTATTGATTCAGATTTAATAATATTTACATAGTATGCTTCTTGTATGTTGGTTATAGTGTAGAGTATCACTTTTTGTTGTATTACGAGCAAGTATCTCAAGAAAAAATTAATAAAATAATTATGGAGGAAAAACAAAGAATAATGTATTACATAAGATGATTCTCTGTCTTAAAGTGGCTTTGATGGTTTCTATCCTTTCTCCTCTTTTCTTTAGTTCTCCTACCTCAATATTGAGAGTTTGTTATGTTTAGTTTTAACACATGGTAAAACGCTCTCCGAGTTTGTAAAAATAGTTCCTTGCCCTAGAAAGACCTGGGAAAAAAGCCACCCTCTTGTTTACTTTTTTCTCAAGCTGAATAAAGTCCTGCTAAAGACTCATTCAAAAATAGAGTTAATGCCGAGATTTGTATGCCGCCACAATTTAGTTTTTTTTTCAATGGAGATATAATTTATACACAAAAAAATAAACAAAAGAAAGCATGAAGTCCAGTAACCTGGGCTTGTATGGCCACTCCAAAAAAAGGCATTAATTTACATCAGTGCATTTGTTAACATCAACATCTTTGCTAGCATCACAGTAATTCGTATTAAGGTTTATCTGATTTACTATTTCAGATTAGCTAAAAATTCTAAATTCCTATATATTTTTTTTCTGTACAGCCAAGAATTGATTGGCTGGCCTTAACCAATTTCCAAAAAAAAATTTTCTCAAAAAATAAATCCCATTTCTCATAATGAATTGTAAATCCTGAGTGTGAACCGTGAAAAAAGTTTATTCAAATCTCGTATCTTATTGTGATCTAGTTATAAATTCTCATTTCTATGTGTTTAAAAGTTCAGATAAGTCTTATTTCTTATTGTGGTCTCCTTGTGAATTTTGGAATAGGTACAGATAAATTTGATTGTGATCTCAACGTGAATTATCATTGTCAATTGAGAAAAAGTTCTGGTAAATCTAATTTCTCAATGTTTGAAACGTAAATGGAAAATAAATAATTCAGATTAGTTTTATTTCTCTTTGTTAATGCACATAAGTCGTTCTTCTTCCTGTTTTGCATTCATTTTTATATTAGACTACGGTTACGTTCTATACAGATTTTGTTTTGATTTTAAATATTATATTAATATAATCTGACAACTGCAACGTTGTTTCAGCCTAAGAAACAGCTGTAATAATGTCGTTGAACTTCACATTTTTTACTCCCACGAAATTGCATAATATTTCGTTTTGTTTATTTCAGGCGTGGACGAGTTTTTATTATATTCAATAAATTGGGAGATTCGAGGAGCTCGGCTCTCGGATCGAAACGATAGTACAACAGAAGCACTACCACCCATCTCTAAAGTGATCATGGCAACATGGATTGACTTTGACGCAAGTACGAAATTAACTATTTTTCATTCATCATTTTAAACATAGGGTTAAATGAGATCCTAAATCTGCAGTAAATGCATATTCTGGAAAGCTACAAGACTGATATGTGGGCTTTGCCGAGAATTGAATTAACTTAGCTTTAAAGTTCAGTCGCTACTCGCTGGCGCAATGAAAAGTTTTGTGTGGACTGCGAAGTATCATTAATTCATGGATGTGTGTTTTTTTCAAAGGTGATCGTATCGAACCAATTGTCCTAGAAGATCGGGAGATGGCTCATTTAAACGGAAATTAAAATTTCTAGTGCAATTTTTAAGAGACCAAAAGATTGGAAGGTAACTAGACCGCATCTCTTGCCCCTTTTCCCCCAAAGTCCCGACTCTTTTGGAAGATGCGAATCACGTCGTTTCGTGTATATAAATTACCGTTATGATATAACTTATATTCTTAAGCGCACCCCTGAACCGTTACCGAGGTAAAAGCATTAAGATCAATATGTTGATTTGAGTTTACCACGGCAACAGAAGTGCGCTGAACTTGTAAATCATTCGTCAATTTAGCGAATGCTCATGATAGTTTTTGCGCTAGATGGTCTTATGCTTTCTGTTGATTTTTGTGTTTGAAATTGCATTGCCGCTAAGGCAATTTGCCAAATTTTGTTATTTAAAGCAGTAACGAATAAGAAAAGTTTTTGAACAACGAAATAACGTTATTTTGTAACAACTGAATGTCTCGACTAACCCAGAAACAATAAAAACAAGAACCCAGTGTAAACCCAAGCTCTTGGGTTTGCTCTTTAGTTTAGCTATTCTAGTGGTTTTAACTCAAATAGAATCGTGATAAATAGATAAGTATCACCTTGACCTTAAATTTTTTTGCCATCTCCTTTTTTTGTATATCTTTATTTAGTCTCTCTCTCTCTCTCTCTCTCTCTCTCTCTCTCTCTCTCTCTCTCTCTCTCTCTCTCTCTCTCTCTCTCTCTCTCTCTCTCTCTCTCTCTCTCTCTCTCTCTCTCTCTCTCTCTCTATCCCTCTCTGTCTCTCTCTCTCTCTGATCTCAGTGTTCATCCAAATAACGGTTATAATTGATGTTCTGTTATAGGAACGGGATACCTCTACTGGGTTGATACAGATCATGGCTCGATTCTTAGAATAAAGAAAGATGGCACTGACCGTGAAAAGATTGCAGAGGGATTGAACCAAGTAGAAGGCATTGCTGTTGACTGGATAGCGGGTAAGTTTGGTTTATTCTCCTTTTTCCTTTTTTGAATTTCAAATCTCTGTTAGTGCATTTAATGATTTTGAGAGCAAATATAATATGAAACTAATACTGATGTTGAAATATGACAAAATCTTGTTTTAAATCTCCTAAGTTGAGCTTTAGTACCTTTTTTGCGTCAACCATACCAGCAATTTTGAATAAATGGATATTCATAACGTGGTAAAGTTAACTTAAAAAAAACTTTTTCGCATTATGACCAATGGTCCGTGTAGCGCAGGTGCCGATCTACTTATTCTCTGCCTTTGGCCGGGAATGCATTGCGTGGTTGGGGGCAAATCATCCGAGGCTTCCCGTTTTTCCCCCCAGACTTCTCCAGGTACCCATTTGGAAGTTAACTATACCCAAAGTTAACTGTTAAAATATTATAATATTCTGACTATGGGTTTTCTCAAGAATATGGTTACAACGGAACTAAAATAATTGAAATAATAATTTTTTAAACTATAAACAGTTTTTAGTGTTTAATTTAAAGCTTTAAAAAAATAAAAGATTAAATGTAAGGAATTAAATTTAATTACAAACAGAAAATTTTGTTTGTCCTAGTTGGCAGGTCAGCACTTTAGCGAGAGCTAAATCATCCTACGAGCGACAATATTCTGTATTTTTGATTCTTTGTTTTCACTAGAATCCGGTGAAAAATTTAAGGTGACACGTTTAATAACTGGACTTAGGATTGTTAGAAATCTTTTACCATGGTGTATAATTTGTTTCGCTCTTTCAAATAGTCTATATGGGGACTCTGTACAACCCTCTGTTGCATGGACACAGAAAATTCAGCTTTATCTCAATCAGCAACACCTGGTAGCAACGCCTGAGAGCAAAATTATCCTATCCCGCTTATTTGTTATCGCTATCGTTTAATGGTTGAACGAAAAAAAAATCAGTTGAGCTAGGGAGCGCTCGAAAAGGAGCGTTTAAAATTTTTAATCGCGGTTCTGTCGGAACTAATTTTTGAGCAGTTAACAATATGGCTCGCAATTTGCTGGTGCCAGTTGGTAAAAGTTTTAGAAGAGCATCAGTTTTTCTGGCTACCTGCCCCACGTTTTTAATCACTGGCAACGTCTCTGGCTACGGATTTAGTTGCTCGTAGTTTGTAAACTACAATTTAGCAAGTAACTGCGTTTGGTGAAGGATTGCGTTAACAGAATTGCTGCCTATTCCGTACTTTTCCTAATTATTTACGAAAAATGTCGGCATTTATTAAAACGATTTGACAAAATCCCTAAAATCAATAAATTCCCAACATTTTTCTGACTAAAATTTCCGATCAAATCCTTGGACACGCCAATCTTTTAAAATAATTCTCAAAAAAATGAAGTTTTTCACATTAAGTAAAGAGGTAAAGCTTAAAATGGCCATGAACTAAGTTATATTAGATTTCAACCTTTAGTGCGAACGGATATTGCCGTTTACACTAAGACAGAGTGAAAACGAACTCTGATTTAAGTCTCCCAGAAGGTCAGAGTGTCATTTTTGCTTTACTGAAAACTAATTCGATTGTTTAAATTTAAAGTTCCTTTCGGTTGATTGATTTTCGGTACATCTGAAATGAATGCTTTAAAGAGTAAGAAAAGATATTGTGAATATTTACATATTGTGCCAGTAAAAATGAAAGGATTTATTCAAATATAATTATGCCAAAATAACTTTTTTGAAGTTTTAGCAGTATTTTTTATTTTCTTTTTAATTATGTAGTAAAAAACATGGACGAAAATTGATTAAAAAACATTTTGTATAGGACTATTCTCATTAAGGTGATGTATTTATACCAACATATCACATTTAGAGCAACAACTTCAATCTAACTAAATGTGTCTTCAACTTATAGGAAATATATACTGGACAAACCCTAAATTTGATGTCATAGAAGTTTGTCGTGTAGATGGCAGTCATCGCTATGTTGTTGTTAATGATGACTTGGACAAGCCGTGGGCTATAGCCACAGATCCTAAAAATGGTTATCTCTTCTGGTCCGACTGGGGAAAAGAAAGAATTGAACGCGCAAGACTAGATGGTTCTGGCAGAAAATCTCTTGCTAATGAAACTATGCCCTATGTAACTGGTATTACTTTGGATTCAGAGGTTGGTTTTCCTCTTAATCTATTTTTTTGTCGCGACGGGGGGGGGGCATTTTATGTACAGAGTTGAACTGTCGTATGTAAAAACGTAGTCCATAGTTTATATTAATGTTTTTATTTTAAATGGATTAATTGCTGCTGTTGTCTCCTATACTGGCTTGTATAGCTGGAGAAACCCTTGGACATCTCTTTTTGTCCCATTTCATGTAGCATCACGTTCAATAAAATCTTGTAAATTCAAGTTTTGATTTTTGATCATTTGTTTGTTCATATTATATTTTGATTTTTGGACTGCTGGGTTGAATAGTAGTTGCTTATTATTATTGTTCTTTAGTTGATTTTATAGCTGTCCTTTGGCCACTGGCCAATTTTCAATGAAGTTTGTTTTGAAACTTCAGCATCTTTTTTTTTTAATGTATACTTACGTTTGCACAGTCCATCATTTATTTTTGTTCCCATAGTGGCTATAAAAGTGTTCTAGCGATGAGTAATTTGTATACCATGTGTTATTATTATTTCCCCCTCCCCTCAGGCCTCATCAAATAGAGCGGATGGTCGTTGGAATTTGGGGAAACATTTAATCATAATTTAAGAGTTTTAGTTCCTTTTTGAGGACCGAGAGCCATTTGGGGTGAGCAGCCACTCGTTCAATGCCGTATGTGCCCCTCCCATTTTACCAGCCACATTCACTCAGCCACAAATGGCATCACATAAAAATCTCAAAATAATTTCTTTCATCAGACTGCCTTTTGATTTATAATAGATGAAAAAAATTATAATAACGAATGAAACGTATAATTAAGGCATAGAACAGTTTTTCATTGTCTTGATTGAACGTTTTACCCGCTATTGTGTTCTCATTGTATTTTAATTATAAATGAAACTCTCAAGATAACTGTTTTAACTAAAAAGATCCAAGAAAATTTGCGTCAGAAAATTTGACGTTTCAGTTGCTGGGTCTTTTTTGGCAGGGATGAGTGGCAAGTCGGTTGCCCAGCCTTGCTCCCGCGGGGCCCGATCCTTCGGCCTCGTATTGCTGAGTAGAATATATGTAGACTAAACGTACAATATAGTGATGTCTTCTTTTGTATCATGGAAGCATTTTGAATATAAAGTAATACATAACTTTCATCTGCTTAATTTCTCAGAGCTGGGAGGGATGGGAAAAAATAAAATTTGTCTGAACAGTTTCCCTTATGAACAGTTTGACTTATTTTTGTATTTCAAACTCCATCCCGCCCGCCCTTCAGGAAAATTTACAAAGTCACTATCAATAGTGATTTGAAAAATAGAACCGACTAGAAAACAACTCACACAAATGAAAATTGAAATAAAAATTTGCAGATTAGAGTGGATTATCCTCTTTTAACAAAGGCTCACTTTTAACCCAAAAATACTCCTTCAGGCTAAGAACTTTTAGGATTTTTATTTTGTTCTCTCTATATATATTCCTGTGCCCCTCTATCTCTCTCTCTCTTCTTTTTTTCTCTCTCTTTTTTTTCTCTCTCTCTCTCTTTACTCTCTCTCTCTCTTTACTCTCTCTCTTTCTCTTTACTCTCTCTCTTTACTATCTCTCTCTTTACTCTCTCTCTCTCTCTCTCTCTCCCTCTCTCTCTCTCTCTCTCTCTCTCTCTCTCTCTCTCTCTCTCTCTCTCTCTCCTTCTCACCTTAGTAACTCACTGACCTTGTAACATAAGCAGGCTGACAAAAAGGCGACGCTAGTTTCAACATCAAATTTTACTAACTTATATTTACCTGGAGCCTTATACTCCTGGCCATGGAGTCTGTGTTGAAATATTTTTTATGTAAATTTCTGTTGAATAAATAACTCTAGCTATAAATACAACAATCAAAACTAGCCGTCTGCTAACGTAATAGATCAACTTCCTCACTTCTTGTGAAACCAGAAACTTAGAATTTTAGCCTGAAAAATAACTTCTTAGTGAAAAATGGCAAACTGTAAGAAATGGTTTTTCATCTAGTGTCAAAACATCCGCCATAACGAGTAGATCATTTTAGAAGTACATCTATGGCTCAGGTACATAAATGTCTGAGGATTCAAATTTGAATGACGAACCTTTGCCTTTCTTCCCTACACATATAAATGAATCTAAGACCCCGTGACCTACATTTTGAAAGAATAAGACCCCGTGACCTACATTTTGAAAGAATAAGACCCCGTGACCTACATTTTGAAAGAATAAGACCCCGTGACCTACATTTTGAAAGAATAAGACCCCGTGACCTACATTTTGAAAGAATAAGACCCCGTGACCTACATTTTGAAAGAATAAGACCCCGTGACCTACATTTTTAAATAATAAGACCCCGTGACCTACATTTTGAAAGAATAAGACCCCGTGACCTACATTTTGACAGAATAAGACCCCGTGACCTACATTTTGAAAGAATAAGACCCCGTGACCTACATTTTGAAAGAATAAGACCCCGTGCCCTACATTTTGAAAGAATAAGACCCCGTGAACTAAATTTTGAAAGAATAAGACCCCGTGACCTACATTTTGAAAGAACTTGAGCTCCTTTTGAATGCATAAATACGTTCTAAGACCAAACTGGCTATACATGACGTTCAAAGCAATACGAAAAAATCTAAAAAAAAAGAAATAGAAACCAAGAAAGGAAAGTGATTTTCAGCCAGGGAAAAGGTGTTCTTCTCAACATTGGTCAAGTGGACTTTTTGTTGCCTGTATCCTCCTTTCTTGGTTTCTTAATTATTTCTATTTTCTTAGATATATATTTTCTGTTTTTATCTAACGTCAAACGTTTTTTATTTGATGTTTCTGGAAATGCTCCCACAAACGTCAAACGTCAGTGTAGTCTTAGAACATATTTATGTCAAGCTTACGTGGAGTATTTGACCAATGTTATAAAAAAGAACTTTTCCACTGTCTGAAAATCCCCCTCATTTCTAGGTTTTTTAATTATTTTTGGATTTTCCGGTTTTTTTCAAAAATTCCGAATGCATTTCATGAATCAAAATATTTGTCGCCAGTTTAATTCACTTGTACCATCAATATTTTTTAGAGCCAAGTCGTTTATTGGTGCGACCCTAGAAAAGGGGTAATCGAAAGGATTTCATACGATGGCTCTAATCGGAAGATTCTTCTGGAGAAGCCGATTCTAGGCTACCCTCTGAGAGTCTCTTTCTACAATGACGTCATTTACTGGCTGGATACGTAAGTGGCTATCCCAAAAACTAGTTTTTTTTTCTCCTTCTTGTTTTGATTAATATCGAGACGCTTCTGCATAATCTAATCACCGGAACCAAATTCCACACGGAAATTTATGGATTTCCACATAGAAGTCAATCTTTGAAAAACCAAACTTAAAAACTAGCTACTATTTTAAGCAGCCTGTCTTATCTTGATTTTCAAGGATTATTTATATTAAGCTGTTTCATTTATTATCATATATGTTATTCACATTAAGTTGTTTATATTAAGTTAGTCTATTTGAAAAGTAAGTTATTTAGATGCATCGATTAAGAAAATTATTTTGGATCATTAGAATTACCCAAGGCCTAGTCTGTAAGAAATTGGCAATTACCGTAGCATGCTATTCATCGACTCTACTGATAAGTGAGTTTCAACTTCTGGCAAAATATTCAAAAAAGCTGAAGCACACCATCAATGAGCATCAATGAGCCTTGTGGTAGCGCAGTGGGTTTGATCTCAGATTGTTAATACGGGACCCAGAGGTCGAACCGAGCTTTAGCAACGCACTGCAGGGCCGACACAAGGACCTTAGTGGCCAAGAAGCGTTGTTAATCCGACACAATGCAATGCAACGGGAGACAAAAGATGGCGGAAGAGTTTCATTATTTAATATTTATCCCATTATAAAATGACAAGTTTTCTATATTTCTGTCAATTTTTAAGAATAAAAGAAGCATAAGAAACAACCAGTCTGTATCTATGATTCCCAAACTATGCGTCGTAACACACTAGTGTCTCCCAAAGCATTTGCGAACATTTTAAATTATCTAAAATGTTTAATAATTTAATAATTTTATTAAGTAATAAAATTTAATTATTATTTAGTTTTAAATTATTATAATTAATAATAATATTAAATTATTATAAAATTAAATTATTAAATATTGTAATTAAAAAAAAAATATTATAATATTATATGAAGTATAATATATGATTTATTATATGATCATATATTAAATTATATGAAGTCTCTAGAAATGTAATCTGATTCTTTAAATAGGTTAAGTGGAAAATTACACGACCATATGCGTCTTTAAAAATAAGAAAATCCGGGAACTCGATTTCTAATGCAAAAGATGATTAAACAAGAAGAAGATGTTAACTTGTAGCGTTTTTTTTTTCTTTTTAAAATAACCCACCCCTTTCCCTTTTTTGACAATGTTCCAGGAGGAATACAAAATACGTGGGAGTTCTTATGTATTTCGAGAAAAAATTCTTTGTTAAAGGCTATAATCCATGTTCACTACGACACTTTCAAATGCCGTCTGACGTTATAGACTATATTGACAATAGAAAATATAGCCTATATATTGTATACAGTAATATGTCTACAGTGTAGTCAATATGTACTATATTGACTATAGGTAATATTGATGTACAGGCAATATATATAGACTATATTTGCGTATAGACTGTATAGACTGTTTCTAATCTTTACCAGGTTGCGTCACAATTAGAGAACCTGAAAACTTTCTGCATTTATCTGCAGAAAAAATTTTCCCCGTTTAGCTATCATAACTTATTCATTGTTTTTTTACAACCTCATAGTCTTATGATTAACCAGACTCCCACCAGAGAATAAAAATATGTTGCTAAGAGGAATATGCTTACATTTACAACCTCATATTCTTATGATTAACCAGACTCCCACTAGAGAATAAAAATATGTTGCTAAGAGGAATATGCTTACATTTACAACCTCATATTCTTATGATTAACCATGATATCTTATGATAGACTATATTTGTGTATAAACTGTATAGACTTTCTAGTCTTTGCCACGTTGCGTCACAATTAGAGAACCTGAAAATTTTCCGCATTTATCTGCAGAAAAATTTTGCCCCTTTTAGCTATAATAACTTATTCATTGTTTTTTTACAACCTCATAGTCTTATGATTAACCAGACTCACACCAGAGAATAAAAATATGTTGCTAAGAGGAATATGCTTACATTTACAACCTCATATTCTTACGATTAACCAGACTCCCACTAGAGAATAAAAATATGTTGCTAAGAGGAATATGCTTACATTTATAACCTCATGTTCTTATGATTAACCATGATATCTTATGATAGATGCGTATAGACTGTACAGACTGTTTCTAATCTTTGCCAGGTTGCGTCACAATTAGAGAACCTGAAAATTTTCCGCATTTGATCTGCAGAAAAATTTTGCCCCTTTTAGCTATCATAACTTGTTCATTGTTTTTTTTACAACCTCATAGTCTTATGATTAACCATACTCCCACCAGGGAGTAAAAATATGATGCTATAAGGAATATGTCAAAATTTAGACAATTGAAAAATAAAAATAAACCAGACTCCCACTAGAGAATAAAAATATGTTGCTAAGAGGAATATGATTACATTTACAACCTCATATTCTTATGATTAACCAGACTCCCACTAGAGAATAAAAATATGTTGCTAAGTGGAACATGCTTACACTTACAACCTCATATACTTATGATTAACCAGACTCCCACTAGAGAATAAAAATATGTTGCTAAGTGGAACATGTTCACACTTACAACCTCATATACTTATGATTAACCAGACTCCCACTAGAGAATAAAAATGTGTTGCTAAGAGGAATATGCTTAGATTTACAACCTCGTATTCTTATGATTAACCAGACTCCCACCACAGAATAAAAATATGTTGCTAAGAGGAATATGCTTACATTTACAACCTCATATTCTTATTATTAACCAGACTCCCACTAGAGAATAAAAATATGTTGCTAAGAGGAATATGCTTACAGTATCAATTGTCTATGGTTTAGTGTTGACTTTTGCCAGTCATGTATGAACTTAGATGTTCCAAAGTTCATAAAAATTTCTTATAATATTATTATAAATCTTTGTTATTTATTTAAGAACAAAATCATAGCATAAATTATTAACTTTTCTAATTTACACGTCTTTTTTAAACTAGGGCTACATTTCTATTTACTCCTATTAATGTTTGCCCCCTTCTCTTACAGCCCCTTTTACAATGGCAGCATAATGGGAGTTCCTCTTTCAAATCTATCAGATGTATCAGTGTTTCGATCTGACATGAAAACACCACTAATGGACTTAAAAGTTTATTCAAAAGACAACCAGAAGGGGGATAACCCATGCGGCTTTGATAATGGTGGCTGTTCAAAATTATGTTTATTTAATGGCACATCTCCTGTCTGTGCTTGTGCTCATGGACGCGTGTCAGTGGATGGGAAAAGCTGTGAACGTGAGTCACCATTTTTATTCGGTATCTTAGAAATATTTTTATGACACAACTGAAAAATTTGGAAAGGAATTTTTATTAGTAAAATCAAAGAGAAAACGATTGAACATTTGTATAACAACAAGGTGTCCTCACTGCAAGGGAGGAAAATCGTTTAAAAAAATATGCTTCAAAATAAAAAATAGGTACTAAAAAACACCTGGACACTACAAAACAAATGTACACACCAAAATTTAATAAAAGTAAAATCAGAAAAAAATACAGATATACTGTTGAGTTACTCGTCTCAAATCTAGAAAGTTAATAAACTGACCGTTAGATGTCCATAATAAGGGTGTTTACTCCAACTGAAATTAACAACTGAACAAATGAAATTAGTGAGTCCAAAAGGAAATTTCTCTTGTAAAGAAAAAGAGAGAGACAGAGTAAAAAAAAGAAAAATCAATTCTAGCAATCTCAATTTCTTGCTATTTCCCCCAGGATTTTCTTTTCAATGCCGTATTCGATTAGGTTTATTGTTTCCACCTCTTTTGTTTTATTAAGAATTTCTGTATTTTCGAATAAGATCCGAATGATATCGAATAAGATCGAATAAGGTATGGGAGTTTGCGGTAATTTTTAGAACTCGAAGCATACAGAAAGTAAAAACTCAGAACATTTTGTCCCAAGATCTAACTTACGCCGTCAGAGAACGAATTCTTGTAATATAAATGAAGATTTGTTATGTAATTAATAAATATTACATTTTTTAATCCTATAAAAAACAGTAGATCAATTCTTCTTTTTCATAATTTCAACTTTTCCAGACTATGATGAATTTGTTGCATTCAGTTCTGTGGTTCGAATAGAAACAATTAATGTCGATGTTGATCAAGCTTTGAATGCACCATTCCCACCTATTGAAGATAAGAATTTAACAAGAAACGTGATCGGATTAACATACGATTACAGACGGAGGAAGCTATACTACTCGGATGTTCGAAGAGGAAGCATTAATATGGTTCATTTCGATGGTACTGGTCATACCATACTTCTAGATCGTAAGTTGACTCAGAATATAAATTGTTATTATTTTATTTTTTATCGTATTTATCTATTTTTTTTTATTGTTGCGCTGGGTGGCGTGAAATATCAATGGCGCTGGGTGGTGTGAAATATCAATGGCGCCAATTGTTTTTAATTCGGATTAAACTCCCTGTCTTAAGTGTTTTTACGTGTCAGTTTTCCATACTCTTTGGGGAGGGCGAAGTCAGAATTTAATTTAAAAGAGGTTCTACCAGTGGAAGGGAGGGGTATCTGAATCCTTGGCCAACTTCATCAATCGTCTTTATATATCTTTCCATATTCAAGAAGCATGATCATCTGATTATACCAGAGTAAATCGAAAGTTGTTTTCAAAACTCAGTGAGATTTCAAACTTAGCCATATAGAAAAATGTATATTTACAGCCTGTTTTAACAATGTTTAGTTACGGTCCTACATTTATGAGAAGGGGGAACTAACCTGAACTCCTCATTCCTCAGGCTTGTAACAAAAAAAAGTTCAGTTGTCTATTGGTCGTAAATCTCTAATTAAATGTTCTCCAGGTAATTCTTTGTAAAAAAAAAACTTACTTCAAATCACAGTTCATATATTATCCAGTATGATCATTCTCTATCTCACCCATTATAAAAACCCGGACAGGGGTGCGAGTGCTCCGGAGAAAGTTTTTGCAGATAGAAACATGTTAGACATGCTAGACAGTTTCCGACTGTTTCCATCAAAGTGCATTGAAACAAACGGAAATAAAGCTAATGCAGAAACAGGCTAAACAAGCTAAGGCAGAAAGAAGTGGGAGGAGCTTTTTGTTCACGAAGACCAGAAATGATCTGCGATAAGCTTACTGGTATATTCTGTCTACTGTGCTTCAAATACTAAAGGAGTGTCTTTCAAGGGAGTGTCTTTCAGAACAGCCTTCGACGTCTATGTAAAAACTATTCTCCTTATCTTTTCATCGAAGACCGGCAGTACTGTTTTTATAACCTGTTTTCTTTCTTTTTTCATTTTTTTTTCTTTTTTTCTTTCTTTTTTCTTTTATCAGAATCAGCGGTCTGTTGGTTGTTAGCTGTAAGAGGTGGAAATTCAAAATCATTTTCTGGTACAGAGACTGTGAAAAAGAAAGTTCTTTTGAAGTTGGTAAAAAATTTCCATCAATTTTGCACCAAGACATGAAATCAATTTCTTTTTTAGTGTACTAAATTTTCATTAATTAAATTTCTATAAATTTCCATTATGCTAATTCCCATCTCTAGTCTTCTTGTCGTAAACACAGTTGTAATTTTGAAATAAAAGATTACGTTCGTGTGCTTATCCACACAAAGGTAGAAGAGATTGGAATCTCTTAACATAAATTTTAGACCGATAGCCTGCCTCGAAATTGTAGACATCACTATCTTAAAAGTTATGTAAGACATTTTAGCCCCCCCCCCCCCCCTGCTTTCTTAAAGGATTTTGTAGGTGCTGCGAGGACAATTATGGAAAATTTCAACTTTGCGAAAAGGAGCGGGGAGTCGAATATGAAGTTAAAGACGGGATAAAAATTCAGAAAAAAACGGAGAGAAAACGGAAGAAAAAACTTTTTCAAATGGAATTTATGTTTTAGAAACGAACATAAATTATTTTGTACATTAGGGGATAGGAGATATATTAGGTGATATCCCCCCTCACTGTTTACTAAAGTTTAGCTTATGCGTTATTTAGAGTATAATTAGTATCTGTAATGTGGAAGTTTTAGTATAAGCGGTGGGGGGGGGGGGGTGATGGAGTGGTACCTTTCCTCACATATAGGTTAATTTTTGATCGTTTAAATTTTCAACGTCATAAATTACTTTTTTTTAAAACAAAATCTTGAGGGAAGGAGGCTCTTATCTGTATTTTTGAATAGAATACCTGAAAGGAGTTAGGAGAAGGGAGGGGGAATTTGTTATAAGTTAAAGCATGCAAAAAGGAGAAACTAGGGGGAGTTAGTCCTCTACCAAAAATGGATACCCAACTTTTGGTTTTGGGCAACACTTTCTCGTTTTACTATCCACCAAACGAGGTTTTTGAATGAATATCAAGCTTTAACTGGGGGGGGGGGGGTCATGATAGATTAATTTCTGGCGTTTTCAATTTTTAACGTCATTAATTAGTTTTGGTTGTAAAAAAGATTGTATAGGGAAGGAGGGGGGATCTTCCGGAATCTCATCATTTGCATGTCTTTTTTATTTCCGAAGAATGTTGGTATTTTTTTTTATAGAATCCTGGAAGGGTAGATGTGAGACGGGGGGGGGGGGGGTGTCACCCCACCTGAAGGTCAATTCCAGATAGCGACAGAAAATCATGCCAATATCTTTTTTTCCTTCTGTTTGACTTGAGCGTTCTTACAGTGAATCTTTGATTAATTTTCTTACAAAAATGTACGTTTGTTCTTTTCCCTTTTTCTTTTGGTGTTAGTCTTTTTAGTTATTGGACCCTTTGTATCTTGGGCCTCATTTTCTTTTATCATTGATTTCCTTCTATTTGAAGACTGGCAGAAAAATAAGTAAACCTTTTAGGAAGCAAAATGATTTGAAGAAAAATTATTTTAATGAGCAATTTAATGAAAGACTAAAAGATTTCAAGAAGGAAATTGGTGAAAAGATGATCTATTGGTCTTTAATAACAAGGATATTGAAGAAAAAAAAAATTAAATATAGATAAAAAGAACGCAAAAAGAATACGTATTATCATTCTTAACCCTTAAAGTAGTGTGGAAAATAAAGTTTCAGAGGTTGAAGAGATTTAGAAATGCCCTGAAGAAATGTCTACGTACGAAAAGGGAGAGGGGAAGGGGGTCAAGGAGGAATTTCATAAGGTTGGTGCCACCCCATCCTCTTAATAAATCTTCCAGTCCCCTAGAAATATCTTTTAAGTCCCTAGTCCTTTCTCAATGATGGTTTTAGACAGACTTTACAAAGCCTTCTAATATGAGGGAATGAATTGAGGTGATTCTGTATTATTTTTTTTTTAAATTTCAGACCAAGGTGCTATCGAGGGTCTGGCTTATGATTTCCCCCGCGATGCCCTTTTCTGGACTTCTTCCAGTGATGCTACAATTAGCAGACTCTTTTTGAATTCAAGCGATGCCCCGATAGACAAAATTATCAAACTTACAACGCAAGATGCTCTACGAGGGATTTCTGTAGATAGTTGTGACTCGTAAGTAGTTTTTTTGTTATTATTAATTCTAAAAAAAATGTTTTAAAAATGTAGCCAATAATATTTTATATCTTTATATCTATCATAATATATACAATTGCGTTTAAAAGTGTTAAATCCTTTTGGTATCCGTTATGCCGGGAGGAACCTCTGATATTGACTTCGCAGACGATGTAGCTGTCCTTAGTGACAATCTTGACCAACTTAAGTCTGCACTCGAGACACTCCTTCACTGCTTCTAGAGTAGGGCTGCAAATGAACTGAAAGAAAACAGAGATAATGCCCATAGATCAGACTGCTTCGACGATACCCTTACCTGTTGAGATTAATGGCCAAGCTGTTGACTTGGTGAGGCAGTTCGCATAACTCAGATCAATTATATCCTCAAATGGCACACTTGACCTCGACATTTCTGCCAGATCAACCAAGGCTAACTCTGTATTTGGACGCCTCCTGAGGGCAGTTCTCCTTAAACCACAAATTAGTCGCCTAACCAAAGCTCGAATTTACAACGCCACAGTCTCAATCATCATGCTATATTCTTCTGAAACGTGGCCGATAACTCAGACACAGCTACGAAAAGTCAATGCCGTTCAAACTAGACACAGGCATTGAATAGAAGGCTTCAAATGGTATGATCAGATCCGCAATACTGAGATCCTGACGACCTTCAAGCTGCAAAATCGCTCTACTCAAGTAGAAACTTGTTCCTTAAGGTGGTACGGCCACCTACCTCGCCTCCCGCCAAGCACTCCTGCAACGATCATCACGGATTTCAACTCCTCGGAAAATGGCTGGTGACGTCCTAGTGGGAGACCGCGCACCAGGTGGGCTGATGTAATAAACCAACGACTTCTCAGCCGCAATATCAACCCAAACGAGGCCCCATCACTTGCCCGAGACAGGACCACCTAGAGAAGACTGACGGCGCTGTCAACTAGTTCCATCTATGCTGGCGACCCTACTGAGCAAGAACGTTAAGTAAAAAAGAGAAGTTTAAACATAGCTAGAACATTTTTTATGAACAGAAAAGTCTTTAGAGTAGAGAAAACTCGTATAGATTTTGGGGAACAAATGGTAAATTCACAGGTCGCCTGAAGTACTACTACTTCTAACAACTCACTGGAGCACCAAACCACCTAAGGCCAACACAGCTGCACATGCTCCTCCTCCATACCAATCTATTCAAAGCTTCACTCTTAACCACGTTCTATGAAGTTCCATTGCCTTTTAGATCTGTCTGTATGCCCTCTTCTTATCCCATTCGGGGACAGCCTTCTACTCGTTTGGCCCTTGATGGATGGCCAAAAAAAAAAAAAATCTCCGGCAATTGTCATTCTTCAGTCGTAAAACGTGTCCTAGCCATCTCAGTATTCCTTTCATCATAACCCTAGAAAGGAGGATAGAGCCCCATTTTTTGTTCAGCTTGTTGTTTGACAAATATAAATAAGCTTACTTAGATATGCTTAGAACCTCTAAATTTACTCCAGAAGATAATATAAATCCCCGAAAAGTCGGTCTTGCGTCTCAAATTTCTTAGTTAGACTCAAATCTCACTAAAAACAAATTGTGACTTTTGAAAATTTATTTTTTGCTTATCAGAATTACTTATTATATTACAATTTTATATATTTATTTATATTATATATGTTCTTTTTATTATTACTTATGATTTTTATTATAATTTATTATATTTGTATCTTCAGTTTTATGTAATATTTCCAGACGCGTTTATTGGACCAATTGGAACAAGAGATCACCAGCTATACAACGTGCTTACACTACCGGACTCGAAGTTCAGTCAATAATAACAACTGATATTAATATGCCAAATGCTCTGACTTTGGATTTAAGGGCTCAGAAGCTTTATTGGGCAGATGCTAGGCTGGATAAGATTGAAAGAGCAGAATTAGATGGGTCCAATCGTGTGGTAACATTTTTTTTAATGCTATTATTCTCACTGAAGTAACTCTAATAGCTTCTTTTCCCTACTTTTTTTTTTTTTTTTTTTTTTTTTTTTTTATTATTATTATTATTATATATTGAGGCTTGTCTCTCTGTTGGTTTTTTTATACTGCTGTTTTTTTCTGAAGTTTATCGAAAAAATCGAACTTTGTGCATCTTTTATATAGAACACTTTAGGGAAATGACGCCAAACAAGCTACGCTTCGGGGTCCAAACTACCGTTAGCAGTGCTTTTTAAAAAAAATTTCTATCATGAACAAAATGATAAACGACTGAAATGTGCCACTTTTTCTTAAAAGGAACCCTGGCACACGGAGTTACTGTAGATAGCTCAATCCATCTTAATATACATAATATTGTGAGGAATCTTCCCTCTCCCCATCTTAATTCCAGCTTAATATACATAATATTGTGAGGAATCCTCCCTCCCCCATCTTAATTCCAGCTTAATCTACATAATGTTGTGAGGAATCCTTCCTCCCCCTATCTTAATTCCATCTTAATATACATAATATTGTGAGGAATCGTCCCTCACCGATCTTAGTTCCATCTTAATATGCATAATACTGTGAGGAATCCTCCCTCTCCCATCTTAATTCCATCTTAATATACATAATATTGTGAGAAATTCTCCCTTCCTCCATCTTAATCCTATCTTAATATACAAAATATAGTGAGGAATCCTCCCTCCCCCCATCTTAATTCCATCTTAATATACATAATATTGTGAGGAATCCTCCCTCCCCCATCTTAATTCCATCTTAATATACATAATATTGTGAGGAATCCTCCCTTCCCCTTTTGATTCTGTCAATTGTTTCTGTTCTCTCATATGAGTCTCCTTTGCCTTTTATAAAGGAACCCTGGCAAACGGAGTTACTGCAGATAGCTCAATCCGTCTTAATATACATAATATTTTGAGGAATCCTCCCTCACCCCATCTTAATTCGATCTTAATATACATAATACTGTGAGGACTCCTCCCGCCCCCCATCTTAATTCTATCTTAATATACATAATGTTGTGAGGAATCCTCCCTCCCCCATCTTAATTCCATCTTAATATACATACTATTATGAGGAATCCTCCCTCCCCCCATCTTAATGCCATCTTAACATACATAATACTGTGAGGAATCTTCCCTCCCCCTTTTGATTCTGTCAATTGTTTCTGTTCTCTGTACATGTGAGTCTCCTTTACCTTTTATTGTGTGATCGGAACTAATATTCAAAATAAATAGTGATTTCAATATATCTGTCAATAATAATCCACTAGCCAATTAGCCTGTTGGGCAACAAGCATAAACAAAATTAAAAAGGAACCCTAACATATACTGTTTTTCGAGGACTGGAGGAAACAGTTTGCCACTTCCTTCCAAACTCAAGATTTTTAAGTCCCCTCCCCCCTCCCCAAAAAAAGTCAGATGGTTCCAACTCGATCCGTGAGACAAAGCAGAACTTACTATGCAAAATACTTATAAAATTCATGTCTAGTGAAACCTACTGACTGAACATAATCTATTATGAGATATAGTCGCTTGCCCTTAGGCTTCTGGCGCAAGAAAAACTTAAACAACAGAACGTATGCTCTCTTGTGAGCATCTGTAAACCAAATGACTCTGAACTGACTGCAAAGAAGTCTTCGGAGAAACTGTTTCCTGACTTTTATAACATCCCAGGGCAGTTTTCGAATTAAAGATTGGCTGGGAGGTGTTATGGACGTTTAAGGATTATATAAAGTAAAACATGTATATCTACTGTTAAGATATAATTCCGATTTAATATCTGCTATATCACCATATGTCTAAGAGTGCATTTTATATATTCAACAATCTTTTATTTAATTTTTTTTTTGGTAGGTGTTGTCAAAAGTTACGCCACATCATCCTTTTGACCTGGCAGTATACGGTGACCAGCTTTTCTGGACCGACTGGGTCCTTCACGCCGTGTTAAGAGCTAACAAGTTCACTGGGGAGGACGTTACTTGGCTTCGAAAGGATGTTGCTCGACCTATGGGTATTGTTGCTGTTTTTGACGACACAAGTGATTGTAAGCTATTTTTGGTTCCCTTTTTATTGTGATTTTAGTATATTTCTTATATATGCATTTAAAAAAGAAAAAATGAATTCAGTTACATTTGTAGGAAAAGGATTTAGAGTCATAGTCGTGGCATTTCAGGATCCAGACATAACATTTGTGTTGAGTAGTGGAAAAGGGGCATAAATCCTTGTAATCAACGCATCTACTAGGAAGTGTGGCTGATTTAGACAAAATTTGTTTAAAGTGAAAGCTAATCTCCACACCGCGTTTTTTTGGAGCTCGGACCAAATCTACCTCTCTAGTGTCCCTAAGTTCTTTTAATCAGCGGAGGTGGTGGCATCAACCAAAACTTGAATCTGGGAATCAGCTAGTGCTTTTCATGGGTTTTCTGTGATCCAAGACGAATCCATTCTCTAAAGGGGTTGGGGGAGAGGGTTCTTCTCAATTCAAGTCATCAATATATCTACCAAAGTGTTGGGTCTCAGCAAAACTTACTGAAACTGTTGATGCCGTGAGATTATGTCTTTTGGGAGTCCACTAGTATTTCAACCTCTATGGGGGAGGATGATTCAAGTCCGTAAATTTTGTCATTAGCACGTCTATAAGAAGAGGCGTCAGGTTCCAACCAAATTTTGCCTTAAGTAAAAGCTAGGCTCATGGTTGTACCTTCTTAGGCTCTCCAACTCATATGACCTCTGCTGGGGATGGAAATAGAACAGTGTTGCATTTGCATCCATCACTGGTAGGCACTAGCGAAAATTTGGCTAACATTTGTCTTCATATCTGTAAACGAGCTGTTTTTTGGATGGCTTATAACCACAGGTAATCGTCCACATATGTAATCAAAACGAAAACTTTATGAATCCATAGCCCCATAAAAAGCAACATTCAGTGTATCTATTTTCTCATTACTGTGTATGTAAAAATATTTTAAGAGTTGTCAAATCGCACGGCAAACGGCAAATTACAAGCCGAACTTGTAAGTTTTTAACCGAAAGACATAGTCACAGGGGGTGCTCCGCAACTGTGGTCAATTGGTCGCGGATACTGTCACCTCACAGGACGTTTGCTGTAAAAACTAGTTAAGGTTTACACTCATAAGACGTTTTTGATGTCTCTGTCGACAGATCAGCTCCAAATTTGGACGTCGAGTTTGGGGACGCTCAAGCATGAAGTAAAAACAGCTCCAAATTTGGACGTCGAGTTTAGAGACGCTCAAGCATGAAGTAAAAAAAAGCTCCAAATTTGGATGTTGAGTTTAGGGAGGCTCAAGCATGAAGTAAAAAAAAGCTCCAAATTTGGACGTCGAGTTTAGGGACGCTCAAGCATGAAGTAAAAAAATCTCCAAATTTGGACGTCGAGTTTAGGGACGCTCAAGCATGAAGTAAAAAAAAGATCCAATTTTGGACGTCGAGTTTAGCGACGCTCAAGCATGAAGTAAAAAAAGCTCCAAATTTGGACGTCGAGTTTAGGGAGGCTCAAGCATTAAGTAAAAAAAGCTCCAACTTTGGACGTCGAGTTTAGGGACGCTCAAGCATGAAGTAAAAAGAAGCCCTAATTTGGACGTCGAGTTTAGGGAGGCTCAAGCATGAAGTAAAAAAAGCTCCAAATTTGGACGTCGAGTTTAGGGATGCTCAAGTATGAAGTAAAAAAAAAGCTCCAAATTTGGACGTCGAGTTTAGGAAGGCTCAACCATGAAGTAAAAAAAAGCTCCAAATTTGGACGTCGAGTTTAGGGACGCTCAAGCATGAAGTAAAAAAAAAGTTCCAAATTTGGACGTCGAGTTTAGGGAGGCTCAAGCATGAAGTAGAAAAAGCTACAAATGTGGACGTCGAGTTTAGGGATGCTCAAGCATGAAGTAAAAAAAGCTCCAAATTTGGACGTCGAGTTTAGGGACGCTCAAGCATGAAGTAAAAAAAGCTCCAAATTTGGACGTTGAGTTTAGGGACGCTCAAGCATGAAGTAAAAAATAGCTCCAAATTTGGACGTCGAGTTTAGGGAGGCTCAAGCATGAAGTAAAAAAAGCTCCAAATTTGGACGTCGAGTTTAGGGAGGCTCAAGCATGAAGTAAAAAAAGATTTCAGAGAAATAAGTTGAGTCGTCGGACTCTTCATTTCCTATAATAATTAATGTATCAATACGAAAGCTTAAATCTGTGTTACTTTTAGCGAAGTTATATTGAAATAAGTTATTCTGTGACAGATGTGAAATAGACATTTTTGATGTCTCTGTCGACAGACCAGCTCTAAATTTGGACGTCGAGTTTAGGGAGGCTCAAGCATAAAGTAAAAAAAGCTCCAAATTTGGACGTCGAGTTTAGGGACGCTCAAGCATGAAGTAAAAAAAGCTCCAAATTTGGACGTCGAGTTTAGGGACGCTCAAGCATGAAGTAATAAAAGCTCCAAATTTGGACGTCGAGTGTAGAGAGGCTCAAGAATTAAGTAAAAAAAAAGCTCCAACTTTTGACGTCGAGTTTAGGGACGCTCAAGCATGAAGTAAAAAAAAGCCCAAATTTGGACGTTGAGTTTAGGGAGGCTCAAGCATGAAGTAAAAAAGCTCCAAATTTAGACGTCGAGTTTAGGGATGCTCAAGCATGAAGTAAAAAAAGCTCCAAATTTGGACGTCGAGTATAGGGACGCTCAAGCATGAAGTAAAAAAAAAGCTCCAAATTTGGACGTTGAGTTTAGGGACGCTCAAGCATGAAGTAAAAAAAGCTCCAAATTTGGACGTCGAGTTTAGGGATGCTCAAGCATGAAGTAAAAAAAGCTTCAAATTTGGACGTAGAGTTTAGGGACGCTCAAGCATGAAGTAAAAAAAACTCTTAATCTGGACGTCGAGTTTAGGGAGGCTCAAGCATGAAGTAAAAAAATGCTCCAAATTTGGACGTCGAGTTTAGGGACGCTCAAGCATGAAGTAAAAAAAAGCTCCAAATTTGGACGTCGAGTTTAGGGAGTCTGAAGCATGAAGTAAAAAAAAGCTCCAAATTTGGACGTCGAGTTTAGGGACGCTCAAGCATGAAGTAAAAAAAGTTACAAATTTGGACGTTGAGTTTAGGGACGCTCAAGCATGAATTAAAAAAAAGCTTCAAATTTGGACGTCGAGTTTAGGGAGGCTCAAGTATGAAGTAAAAAAAAAATTTCAGAGAAATAAGTTGAGTCGTCGGGCTCTTCATTTCCTATAATAATTAATGTATCAATACGAAAGCTTAAATTTGTGTTACTTTTAGCGAAGTTATATTGAAATAAGTTATTCTGTGACAGATGTGAAATACAATGAAAAAATAAGAAGTAGAATTGAATAAACTATAACCTGCACTGTAACTTCTAATTTAAAATCAAATGAGACCCATATGAATTTAATACGACCACCCATTTCATAAAAACCTTATATGCCCCCTGGGCATAACTCAAAACCCTTGTAACTCCAATTTCAACCAAATGAGCCACCTCTAAAGCATATACAACCATCCCTTCCATAAGTACCTTAAATGCCCCTGGGACATATCCTACAAACCTCGCCCCTAAGTTCTTGTGGTTTGTATCAACCTCAAAAGCTTTGTTATATGATATTTGGACTATTTTGAATAAAAAGCCTTTCTCAACATATCTATTGGGTACATCTTAGGAAAACACGACATGTTTGTGTGTGTATGTGTGTGTCGGGGGGGGGGGGGGTAGTTGCGCTTTGATCACTTTTACTCTTAAAAAGGGCACTAGAACTTATGATTACAAATCCAATGAGTACCCTCCAAAGCAAACACGACCACCATTTTTATAAGGAACGCAAATGCCCAAAGGGCATAACTTACAACCCTCTCCTTGAGAACTATAGGGGGGGGGGGTGTATTCCTCACAGACATAATTTCCAAAACCTTCAACTACGATGGATAAAATAGTAATCTCCGAATTTTGATTGGAGGTGTTAAGGCAAATGCTGAGCGTGGAGGGGGGGAGGACTGTTTGATTTCAAAGCACTTTGACTCTTAAAAGTGATATAATAACTTTCAATTTCAAATCAAATAAGCCCCATCTGATGTTTATTCGACTGCAGTACGTTATAACCTTATATGCCCCTCATGAAGGAGCTTACAATCCTGTCGTCAGAGTACTGTGGGGATGTATCATCCCTAGAGACATCATTATATGTTCTTTGGACTATTTGAAAAAAAATCGCTATCTCATAATTTCAATCAGATGTGTCTGGTGAAAGGAGGGGAGGTAGGAGAGGGGAGGGGGGCTGAATCGCGTCCATCAATTTTGGCACTTAAAAAAGAACTATAAATTTCAAGTATTAACCAAATGAACTTCTTCTGAAATTAAACTACAATCCCATCCATGGAAACCTCAAATACCCTCTGGTCATAGATTACAACCCTTGTCTCGTATCTCTGGGGTTTGTTTCAACTCAAAAGCCTTGTTATATGATATTTAGACTGTTTTGAATAGAATGGCTATTTCAAAATTTCTTTTTAGATGCATTTCGGGACATTATGACGTGTGTGTGTGTGTGTGTGGGGGGGGGGGTAGCTACCCTCCAATCACTTTGATTCTTAAAAAGAGCACCAGAGTGTATGACTACTAATCCAATGAGACCCCTCCGAAGTTTATATGACCACGCTTTCTATAAAACCTTATATGCTCCCAGGGTATAACTTACAACCTTTGCCCTGGGGGCCGGGGGTATTTGTTATCCTCAAAGACATTTTTCCAGACCTTTCAAGTATGTTGAACAAAATTATCTCAAAATTTTGATTGGAAATGTTTGGGGAAATGATGGGCGAGGGGGGGGGGGGCATTCGCCCTTCGATCGCTTTTGACTAAAAAAAGACACTAGCCCTCTGAATTTCCAATCGAATGAGCCCTTTTTGAAGATTCTACGACAAAACTTCATGTAAAACTCTATATGGCTTAAGGGTATAACTTACTACCATTTTACTGAGGGCTATGGGTGGGGGGGGGGTTGTCGTCCCCAAAGACATAATTTCCAGACCTTTCAACTACGTTGAAAAAAATGGCCATATCAAAATGTTAATAGGAAATGTTTGGGGAAATGGTGGGCGCGGGGGGTGGGGCTGTTTCTCCCTCCGATCACTTTCGACTATTAAACAGGGCAATTTCCCTCTCAATTTCCAATCAAATGAGCCCTTTTTGAAGTTTTTACGATAACGCTTTCTATAAAAACCTTATATGCCCCCAGGGCATAACTTACAACCTTAACCCTGAGGGCTTTGGGGGGGGGGGTTGTCCTACTCAAAGACATAATTTCCAAACCATTAAACTACGTTGAACAAAATGGCTATCTCAAAATTTTTATTGGATGTGTTTTGGGAAATGGTGGGCGTGAGAGGGGGGTTAGTTCTCCTCCAATCACTATCTACTATTAAAAAGGGCACTAGCCCTTTAAATTTCCAATCGAATGAGCCCTTTTTGAAGTTTCTAATACAGCGCTTTCTATAAAAACCTTATAAGCCTCCAGGACATAACTTACAACCTTTTCCCTGAGGACTGTGGGGGGGGGAGGTTGTAATTTTCAAATACCTAATTTCCAGAACTTTCAACTACGTTGAACAAAATAATTATCTCAAAATATTGATAGCTTAGGTTTTAGAAAATCGTGAACGTGAGAGGAGTGTTAATTGCTCCTCGACTTCTTTCGAGTAGTAAAACGGGCACTAGCCATTTCAATTTCCAATCGAGTGAACCCTTTTTGAAGTCTCTATGAGAACGCTTTCTATAATAACCTCATATGCCCTCAGGGCATAACTTACAACCCTTGCCCTGAGGGCTGTGGGTGGAGCGTCATTCTCAGACATAATTTCCGAACCTTTCTACCAAGTGGAACAAAATGGCTATCTCAAAATTTTGATTGGATCTGTTTGGGGAAATGATGGGCGTGGAAGGGGTGTTAGTTGCCTTCCAATCACTTTCGACTATTAAAAAGGGCACTAGCCCTTCCAATTTTCAATCGAATGAGCCCTTTTCGAAATTTCTACGACAACTTCTTCGGTACGAAGTGGCCTGGTCTAAAAAAAAAAAAAATAATACATTGTGCCAACTTCGTTCTTTACGTAGGCAGCGCTATTGCGCTGCCTATGAGAGTTTGACTTTCTGGGGGTGTTTCCCCCCTTTTTGAAAATCAGGCAAATGTTCTCAGGCTCTCAGCTTTTGATGGGTGACATTTCAGCTTCATGAATTTTATATATTCAGAATCAGCATAAAAAGCTAATGCTGTTGATGCATCAATTGTTATCAAAGTCCTTTTTTTTAGAGTTTCGGTTCCTATTTGGCCGAGCCACTCCTTACTTGCAGTTCGTTACCATGATCTGCTTGATGAGAATGATGAGAAAAGCAAAGCTAATAGCCTCGGATTTTGAAAGGCTGGACCGGCAAATATGGTAATATGGTGATTAACTACAGTTAGCTTCAATAGACTAATATGGTAATTAGCTACAATAAGAGACTAGAGTAAACTTGTCGTAAATAAGATTCAAATCTTCCAGGCTCTCTTAATAAATGTCGGGTTCTCAATGGCGGGTGCGAAGATATTTGCCGTCTCACTGAGAAAGGTGCAGCTTCATGCCACTGCTTCACAGGAAGAGTACCACTAGTTCAAGACCCGCGTCGTTGTGTCAGTTATGCGGTGAATTGTAGCACAAATGAATTTGCTTGTAGCTCAGGAAAATGTATACCTTATGAGCTGACCTGTGATGGCGTACCCCAGTGCCCTGACTTATCTGATGAATTGCCAAGCTATTGTGGTAATTGTTTTGGTTTTATCTAGTTTTATTTAAGGATGTTTTTGCTTCATCACTTTAATGGTGAATTCCAACCAAATAATTGTAGGTTCAAAGTGTTTTTCAGGAAATTCCAAACAATTGTACTTGCAATTTACGTTTAAGCTACAGATAATTTTGTTCAGCTAAATTCTTCTTTCAGCTGTTTCATCATTCCCGTTTATGAAAGTGACTGTCCCTCTCCCCAACCCTCATTGTCTTTGCTGATATTTTAATAATCTAATGCTGAAAGCATTTTTAGAAGCAAGAAATATAGCTAGTGGGAAATTGCAAGTATTATATCTGTCATTGTATTAAAAAAAATATCTTAATAAATAAATATTATTGTTTAAAGTGAACGAAAATTGATAAGCTTTTTTGTTATTGAGAAATCGTGAAAATGGCTTATTATCCCATTTCGATTGCTCTGATGTTTGACCATTCGTTCTTAAAGCACCGGAGTGGAGGAGTCAAACTTTAGCTTTTTGAGCGCGAGGAGGAGGATTTATATAGGAGGCAGATTCTCAGATATATGGAATAAAGAAATGTAACCAAAATTTTTCTGGGAAAGCGAAACTTTAATTTAAAGAGTAAGGTTTGGAGTTAGGGGGGAGGTTAGTGGCCCCCCCCCCTCCGCCTCACGTTTGGTATGGTATTATTGGATATTGCATCAAAAGTCAACATAGATTAAATACAATCGTTTTATTTCTAACAAAAGTGAATACGCCATTAAAAATGAAAATTAATGTAAGTTATGCTGTATATGAGGGGGCGGATATTCTGGCGAAGACAGGATATCCGTGGAAATGATCAAAGCGACTGTTATGACCTGCCTCAGGTTCTGGACAGCGTTGTTCGCAGTAATCTGGACAACCGCCAAAATACCTTCGGATTGGAAACGTAGCACCCTTGAGAGGATCTTTAAGAAAGGCGATGCGTCCTTCCCAGGCAACTGGCGAGGAATCTGGCTGCTTTCAATACCTAGCAAATTGCTGACGCACATTTTACTGCAGAGAATCAGCGCGCAGCTCGAAAGACACCTTCACGACGAGCAACATGGATTCAGACCGAACCGTTCATGTGCAGACTTAATACTTACCCTACGGCTACTGACGGAAGAAAAAAGAGAATGGCGCTCCAAAGTATATCTGATATTCATCGATTTTGAGAAGGCATTTAACTCAGTAGACCGCCAAAGTCTGTGGAAGATCATACGGCATTACGGAATCCCTGAAACGATAGTTTAACTGATTGTTGCGTCTTATGAAGATAGCGAGTGCTGTGAAAAGACACCAGATGGCCAAACTCGTTTCTTCCGCATTCTATCAGGAGTTAAGCAAGGTTGTGTCTTGTCACCGCTACTTTTCGTAATCGTCATTGATTACATACTGCGAAGTACAAGCACAGACGGAATCCAGCTGAATCCAGAAATACGCCTCAGTGATGTAGACTTCGCTCACGACATCGGCGTCCTGGAATCATGCAAGCAAAGACTCCAAGAACTCCTTGACAAAGTGAGGGAGAGAGGTAGCCATGTCGGCCTGAAAATAAATAATGAAAAGACAAAATGGATGGCTACCACAGATTCACCCCTGAGCATCACTTGCAGACACCAACACATAGAGCAAGTCGTCCATTTCAAATACTTGGGAAGCATAATAGAAAGTACCAGATCGACCACAAAATAAGCGCTCACAAGAATCGGCCAAGCCAATGGGGCCTTTAATATATTACGGAAAGTATGGCGGTCCCAAAGCTTCTCTATACTGCTAAGGCTACGACTCTCCAATATCAATGTTATGCCAGTGCTGCTTTACGCAGCCGAAACCTGACGCTTAAACCAGGAACAAGAGAGAAGAATACTTGCTTTCAAACACATGTGTTAGAAGAACTCTCAGCATCCGTCGGAAGCAGAAAATGACAAACCACTTCATCCACAATAAGACTGGTGAGCATCTTGTGACATATGTCATAAGAGTCCACCGATGGAGATACCTCGGTCACGTGCTACGGATAGAAAATCTCTAACAACCCAACAAAGCACTCCATTGGCAGCCATCGGGTCCACGCCGCAGGGGCAGACCCAGAAACACCCTGCGTCGAAAATACCAGACAGATCTCCGTAACCTGCACACATCAATCCAACCTCAGTGGGAGGACATACTTGCAGCAGCAAACCTGCAGGAAAATTGGAGGCTCCTTCTTGATGCCCTGGGTGCCACTGGAGGCACAGGTGGATCTAAGGTCTAAGGTAAGGCTCCCTCCTACATCAACCCCTCACTTATTATGTTTAAATGAAAGCATTTTGGGTGCAACAAATACAGCCAATTGGCAATTACCCTTGTTTAAGAGCAGTCAGTCTTGAAGTATTAGGAAAATCAGTCAAAATTTGTCATTAGTAGTTGAGGTTTTAGGGGTAGGGGGCAGCTCCCTCATACATAGTATACTTTATTTTCATTATAAGTTTTAATGTCGTGCTTTACTTTTATTGTAAAACAATAGTTTTTTTTTATTTAATCAATACTAAAATCAAACACATTTGTATACTGAGGCTTGTTCGATGATGTTCTCTGTGCTTGTACACAGCGTTCTCAGCTTGTTCGATTTTAGTGCTCTATAAAAATCTGAAGGATACGAATTTTCAGTTGAAAGATCTCAGAGGTGATGATAGAACACATTTCTATTCTTATTTTTTTCACAGTGTCCCTACAAAGAACATATACGGAACATAGCTTAAATATTCTATTCCCTTTTAAAATGTTGAAGTAAACCCTTTTATTTTACCGAGTGACCAAAAACATTGGGGGGGGGGGCGTTCCCTTCCCTCCCCCATACGTGATGGCCCTTTTTGCGAATGTTGAAGTAAACCCTATTATTTTACCGAGTGACGAAAAACATTGGGGGAGCGTCCCCTTCCCTTCCCCATACGTGATGGTCCTTTTAGCGAATGTTGAAGTAAACCTTTTTATTTTACCGAGTGACCAAAAACATTAGGGGAGCGTCCCCTTCCCTCCCCCATACGTGATGGCTCTTTTTGCGAATGTTGAAGTAAACCCTTTTATTTTACCGAGTGACCAAAAACATTTGGGGAGCGTCCCCTTCCCTCCCCCATACGTGATGGCCCTTTTTGCGAATGTTCAAGTAAACCGTTTTATTTTAGCATATAGAAAGTGCCCGGATGGTTTTTTTCAATGTGCCAACAACCGTTGTATTTTCTCTAATCAAACATGTAATCAAGTTAATGACTGCGGTGATCATAGTGATGAAAGTGATTGTCATTGTGATGAAGGTCAGTTTAAGTGCAGCAGTGGTCCTTGTATTGCAATGAAGTACAGATGCGACAAAGACCAAGACTGCCCTGACGCCAGTGATGAGATAGGCTGTCGTAAGTTTATTTTTGCTTGTAATTTTAGCCAGTTTATTTTTGTATTTTGCTCATTTATAATAAGTTTATGCGTGATTTTATTTTTAATTGTTTATCGTAAGACCGTTTTTGGGCTGTTTCTAAACATAGTTATTGTCTTTCTCGCAATTCCAATTTTTATAATGTTAAAAAGTAGTTTCCAGAATTTTCCCTTGAGTGTGAAAAAAAATTAGGGATTAGGCGTTCCTTTAGAGTCCATTTAAGGGCCAGAGTAGGAGTTGCCAAACTTACTTGAGGCTTATGTTCCCCTTCTAAGTTTTTAGCATTTAATGTTTTTTTATTTTGTTTTTCAGTCCTACGGTATTAATATTTCAACTTAATACCTCAATTTTGTCATCATTCGATTGGTGAACTTCAATTTTATCCATTTTCTGATTTGTATTTTTGAAATTGCTTTCCTTTTTTTTATTGAAACTTCGTTGAATGTTGAAAATTGTTAATAAAAATTGTTAATAAATCGTACTAATTGAAACAATTTAGCTAGTTGACTGTATTAACTAATTGACAAATTAATCGGCCTAATTGACTAAAATATTGAGACATTGTGACTATATATACCTTATTAGTATTAATAGATTGACCACCAAGGTAATTTATTACCTCTTATCTTCTTCTAACTTAGTCCCTAGTGTCCGGAATATCTCATTTTTGGGTAAGTAAGATTTTATATTGCTTACTTTTATTTATTTTGGAGTTATATTTTACTAACATAGTGTCAACGTCTATGCTGATGTTTTGTTATTGACATGACAGGTTGCAAGGCCTTCTCTGTCAACTCTTGGAGGCTGTTATTGTCATGAGCAATTTTTGCGGAAGTGATATAGTGTTTGAACCCTCCCCCCAAATTTTTTTCCGACTCGTAAATTCATAACAAAGATGAATATAAACAAATTTGTGATGCGTTTTTAAAAGTTTTTTGCTGTTAAAAAAAAAGTTAGTATTCTTCCGGCTAAGGTACATGTGGGGAGCCTACACCCTATTTAAGCTGTAAAATGCAATATAGTCCTTTCAGAAGCCTATTCGCAGTTGATTATTAATGAGCTGATGCCTTGCTATTGACATGACAGGTTGCAAGGCCTTCTCTGTCAACAGTTGGGTAAAGACTCTTGGAGACTGTTCTTGTCTTGAGCAATTTTTTGCGGAAGTTACCTGTTAGTAGTAGTAGTAGTAGTAGTGGTTGCTAAATTATCAATTTTTGCAGCCCCTGTTGATTGTAAAACAAATTCTGTGTCTGCCAACGTAAATTCAAGTGAGCTAATAAATTGTGTTAACACAACAGCATGCATTCTTCCCAGTTGGGTATGTGATGGACAAAATGACTGCTGGGATAACTCTGATGAACAAAATTGCCAACCATCATCAGTTTCTGCAGTTGGTAAGTCAATGAGTTGAAATTAATTTATCCACCTTAAGTTGGAACAAAAAAGTACACAGGTAGATGTATAATAAACAAAGGCCTGATCAAAATATTTTATTTAGAAAGTAGATGGCATTAGTTTTCCTTTTTAGTACCAGTGTTGTCATTGCCGTTGTCAAAAGTGTGGTTTTTCATAAATTCCTAAAATTCAAAAAATTTCATAAAACCAGAGAGTTCTTTAATGTTGAAACTCGTTTAGCTACCTGTAAGTTACGTTACACACTAAAAAATAGCATTACTATAAAAAAAATATTGTATTTTCTATTTAATTGGTTTTGTGAATTTTCTTACCATGCGTTTACCCTACAAAATTATTCATCATACTACTTTATGTCGAAGAAGTAAGTCGTAAGGTTTGTAAGGCTTGGACTTTTGAATAGTGTATCAGCTTCTTTTAGTTATGTTGAGTTCCATTTTTAGTAACAACTCAAAATTTTTACTGTGATGTGAAAAATGATAGCTGATTCAGAAAAGCGAATTTTTACATTCTGCTACTCTAGTATCTTCATTGAAATCCCAAACACAAAAATCAACAGAGCCAATAGAAATAAAATGGTATTGTAATATCAGTGAAAATTTAGCTTCCAGCAAGAGTTTAGCAACAATTTTTACATTTAAATATGGAGATAACGTTTTTATAAGGATTTAGATAATGATTTAGAAGATTTTGATTTAAATCTTCTCAGATATTGTTTCTCCAAAGTTGTTTTTCCAATGGAATCTCCACAAATGTTGTTTCTCTTAAGCTGTTTCCAAAGTCGTTTTTCCAAAAAGAACTCCAACAATATTTTTTCTCCAATTAGATCTCCATAGATTTTGTTTCTCAAAAGTTGATTTTCGAAAACATCGCTTTTTGAAAACATCATACAATTTAGGATTTTTTTTTACGATAGAAATGTAGAGCTTTAGACTATTCAAATTTGTGTTTGACATATATGTTTTTTTTTTACTGGTTTTGCTCTAACAGTTAACCTGAAATTGTCGTCGGTCGTAATTATAAATGTTCCCCGGAAAGTTCCCCCATGGACAATTCCCCTACACGAAAAATTGAGCAATCATAGAGAAAGTACATAGGTACCTCAAAATGTCGATCAGATGTCCTAAGGGGTAAAAAAGGGCCTTATATAAAAAACAGACCTAGTACAGGGGCTTGTTGGTCTCCAATCACTTTCGACTTTAAAAAAAAAAACTCCCAATTTCCAATCGAATGAACATCCCGCGAAAATTTCTACGACAACGGGGAGGAGATTGGGGATAAGAAAGGTGCAGTCCCCTTCCTATACGGAATAAATTCTGCTTATTTTGTTTTTTAATATTACTCTTTACTTTTATAATAAAAGCTTAGACAGGAACATTCTCTGAAATTAAGAGGAATTATATATCAGTGTCTACCTCCACCTCCCCCTTCCTTTGTGCTAATTTTGTATTTTTGTGAAGGCTCAATGAGAGTTGGGATATTTTGCCATTCAAATGCATCCTTTGAGGCATCTACCCCTCCCTAGCTATAGGTTTCAAGCTCTCATCTACAAATATTTGGAATTGTGTATTTTTGCCAAAGAAAGATCATGGACGTGCGTTGTTTGTTGTTTTTTGCTTTTTCCTAGGGATCATTGATGTCAAACAAAGGATCCTAGAAGATCAGAGGAGGGCCCTTTCGAAAAAAGATTTAAAAGTTCAAATGGCCTTTTAAGTGACTAAAACAGAATGGAGGGCAACTAGCCCTCTTCCAATGTCCTCCTTTTCCCCTAAGACATTCGAATGAAATTTCAAGATATCCATTTGGTCCATCATAATTGAAAGGTCCAATAAGTATGCCTCTCTGGATGACATGACCCCCCCCATGCCCCCCCCCCCACAGCCCCTAAAGAAAGGCCTGTAAGTTTTGTAATTTGTCCATTGTTTGCTCGTTGTATTTGTTATTGGAAAAATATGGATATTTTTCACAGAGGATTCTTCTGCGAGGAGGGGGGGGGGTCCTTGGGGAGAATTTTCAGCGGTAAGGAAATCTACTGGGAGGAACTTTTCTGAATTCATATAGTTTTCTTTTTATTTGCCTTTTTTCTGTTTTGGATGTATAATTTTATAAGAAGAGAATGTTAGGGGGGAAATTTTGAGCGGGGATAAAATTGTCTGGCAGGATTTTTCACCGGAAAAATATGGCAAGGGTCCTGTGGGGTGACAACACTTTTAGTTTCTGACGTTCACTTAATGCTTTATTTAAATAAAGTGATTTTCTTCAAAATACAGTGATATATGCGATAAGTGTGTAAGTTTAGTTTGACCAGTTTTTATCTTTTTAACTTTTTTAATTGACTTTTTACAGTGTAATTATTGACTTTTAAATGGTTGTTCATTATGATTTTTCTTTTTTGTTGTTTTTTTTTTTGCATTTTTGCCAGTTTTAGTGCAACCATTAATATTGTCAACTCCAAAGTCTGAATTCGGCCCTTTGAGGGCTTGTGATAGAGATTTTTTTAAAAATAAATATCTTATCTTAAGGAGAGGCGGTAGGTCATTGTGTAAGGGGGGGGGGGGTAAGATTCCAAAGGCAGGTATGGGAAAAGTTCCAAAGCTGCCAGTAGCAGAATTCGACAGAATTCCAAAAGCTGCCGACCGACACTTTAGCTGAACAACTTGTGTTTTGGCATTTTTTTTCTTTAAGCAAAAAGTATTTTTAAATGTAAAAATGATTATTTTCAGACAAAATTTTCCAATAAGTTTCACAAGGCCATGAAAACTACGAAGTAGCATTGCTACTATGCTACCCCAATTTTTGCACGGCGGGCCAAAGCAGTACGTTGTTTAATACTCGTAAGAAAAAAAGGCTCCGACAATGATAATCATCTCTGAAAAAATGAACCTATCCAATTATTTATCAGGAGGGGGTCTGAAATATCACAATATAATTAAAGGGATATAATTTCCTTGGATTTCAAGGTGGATTCTTCGAACCAATCTTTTTTATAGGGATATTCCTCATAGACCTGGAGAAAAGGAATACATTAATTGACATATATAAACAGGAAAATGTGAAACATTATCATTCATATCTGAATGAAAACAAAGCTCCTTTTAACACTTGCCACCCCTCCCCCCACACATACCTGAGGGTTTTCTTGGTATTGTTTACGATACCCTCTCTGCTTCTCCACCTTTGTGCCGGTTGGAATCTGGATGTAAGCTTTCACAATATATAAAGGTTCACTGAGAGATAGAAAATTGGGGTATTGAAACATAGTTTTTGAGAAAAAAATTACACTCCCCCCACTTACGCAAAAATCCACTTCTCCTCCTCCGTAATGATTAATGCAGAAATATACACCATTGTACGTAATTTTAATAAATTATTAAATGTAATTAAATAAACTTATTAAATGAAGCTTAAAATAAAAGTATAATTGTTTTAGCCGTTTTTTTTGTATGGACTATGTGCACCTTCAGGATCGAATGCTCCGCCATGCGTTACTACTGTAACTGGAACTGGAAAGCTGAACGGATAGGTTTTGTATAATTTTAAATCCACTCAATGGCTATATAGCAGCCTTTTGTCAAAATTGTCATTTTGCGCCTCAAAATGGCAGAAAATACTTAATATGGCACAATCTTTCGTTTTACTTAAACGGGTGAGTAGAACTTTCAATTTCCTTTTTAATAAACATCTGGAATTATCCGGGGATATTTTTCGGGGGGGGGGGTGACGTCTAGCACCCTTCTTTCTTTTGTTCCAGTGAATAATTAAGATCCCAAATTTCTAATATCCAAAGTCACCCCGTTTCTATCCACTTTACCCCTTGACACGTGCAACATTAAATATATACTAATTATGCTAATTCACATATAGGACAATTGTCTCAATCGTCAAGGTGATTTTGTAGAAAAGTAACATTGATTCTGCTTTACTATTGAAAGTAATTCTTTTTTATCCAGCCGTCTCTTCTGTCTTGTATATATTATAATAGAATATAATAAATCGTATAAATATTGTTCACAGTATTGAATTAAATATTCTTGTTTCTTGTGTATGGGTTTTATGCTTTCGTTAAAGCGCTAGTTTTGTTTAGTCCAAGAGACATAGGGAAATATCATTATTCTGTTTTTATTTGCAGTAGTTTCATAAATATTACATAAACTATAACGCAATAATTTTTGGTTGTTTTAAGTTTTAACTTAGCTCTTTACTTCCATCAGACAAACTAGTAGCTGGTGTAAACTAGGCGTCTTTAGCACAAAAAAAAACAAATATAAAAAAAATAAAATAAACTGAAAATAGATAAAACCACCACCAATATTAATAATATACAATTGTCGTAACTGATCCATGTAGGGAGCATAAGCTATTCTGTTTCCTACGTGTATCAGTTGCGACAATTGTATTTTATCAATATTGGTGGTGGTTTTATTTGTTTTTAGTTCATTTTTTATTTTCTTTATTTTTGTTTCTTTTGTGTTGTGTTTGTGCTTTTTTGCATCTTTTCACTCTACTGGCTGCATTCTCGTTTATTGTCTTTTCATTGAGTTTTATCTATCTTTATTGTTTTTATATAAAAACAAAGTGACTAAATAAGAAAAAAATTATAACTTGTACATTCCTTAATTGTAAATTCCTTGCAACAGCCGGGATCGAAGCTAAGCCCGAAAGTTTCCAGGCGAAGCTTTCTCCACTGCGCTGTTACAAGGTACTTGAATGGAATATTCATAATACGTATGATATGAATGTAGCTTGGCTCTGAGAGAAAATGACGTCATATCCTAAATAAAAGTAGGAACCCATTATTGACTCCGAGACAAATTGTGTTTTTAAAATTAATTTTGAAGTTGTTCTTCATTTTCCTGTGTAATGAAACATGGCACACTAATAGGAATATGGATCAAATCTTTCTTCTAAGGTCACAATCTAGGGAAATTCGACTTTTATGAACTAACAATGAATTATTCTACAACCTTGAACATAGGAGAATGCACAAACTTGCGTTAGTTGCAACCTAATCGAGAGTGAGCAATTTTGTTATCAAAATCTCTATCTTTTATGCTGATATTATGGCTACGATCGCTAATATGTTTTATGGTCTGTAAGCGGATTGTTTGTCTTATTTAACGTGCTTCTCCTGTTTGTGTTTAAACTTATATTTAATATTATTAATCTTTTTTTTGCGGCGTGAGGTTTTATTTGAAAATGCTTATCTTACTTCCCTCAATACTGGGAAAAATTATTCTGGAAAAAATGGGTAGATCGTAGATTTTATTTTGTCATTCTTTAGATCCATAACTCTGTTGTCAGAGAACCAGAAATAGTATGTTTCTCTACCGCTGCTATTTTAAAGTCTAAAGGTTAAGAAAAAGTTAGTACGTTTACTTTTAAAATATGCTCCGTATTTCAAACTTGGTAAATAACTTTTTCTTGTTTTACAGTCACATCTGTTTGCATGCCTGATCAGTTTCGCTGTAAGAACGGTAGATGTATTAATGCTAAATGGCGCTGTGATCGCGAAAATGACTGCCATGACGCCATGGATTTGAATTATAGAAGCTCAGACGAAGAAGATTGCGGTTAGTTAGATTTATTTTTGATGACCAACCCCCTCCCCCAAGCTGTCGTTTACGTTGTTTTTGTAAAACATGCACAGGGCGAACAGTGAAAGGAAACGTCCCAAGATAAACGCTACTACATTTACTTATATATGCTTGAACAGTAACAAGATAAAGAAGGCATTTGTCAGGTTTGTAATGTATAAAGTATAAAATAAATAAACATATACGGTAATTAATTTAGAAAATACAATTTTATAATATGAGTAATATGCAAAACATAATTAATATATAAAATAAAAACAAATTAGCTTATTTTGAGAGGATATCCTTATGAGCATGCACAGTCAAAGTTACTTTGAAAAGTATGTTCCATTATGTTGGATTGTATGTTCCATTATATAATCCTTTCCTTTTTTCTTAATAAATTAAGATATCATAGAATTCGATTTAACGTCAAGGTTTAACATTGAAACTGAAATCTGACTGTTTGAATTGGTTAAGTAGAAATTTACGCAACCGTACATATTTTCAGGAATTAGGGAATGTGATGGAACAATTGGAAAATCGATTTATACTGAAAAACTCCGTACGCAGTTATCTTATTTTTTTGGTCGCAGTGGGTTCAAAATTTAAAATAGAAACGAGATAAAATGCTATCGTCTCAATAATCCTTTAAATAATTCCCATAAAGGTGTTTTTTCTACTCCCCGACAGATCTGATTTAGTAGACTATTACGATCGCTAACCCTCCAGCATCCAGTTCACAGTCAAGATTCAAATATCTTGCCCTTTTGTTGCAAATTATAGCTATACGCTTCTCACAAGAATTATAGGTTTCACAGCCTTTCACCAAACAAACATAAAAAAAAGGTTTTTATTTTCCATTTGGGCGGTTTCTTCAATTCATTTAGGACAAGGATTACAAAGCCTTTGTCAAATGGTTGGTGGTAACGAACTGTAAGTAAGGAGCGACTCGGCTCAATAGTAACCGAAACTCTAAAGAACGGAACTGTAACATCAAGGGATACATCAAAAGAATCAGCTTATATTGCTGATTCCAAATATATATGATTCATCAAGTTTAGTGTTACCCATAAAAAATTACGAGCCTTAGAAAATTTGCCTCATTCTCGAAAAAGGGGGAACACGCCTCCTAAAGGAATCTTAATAAAAATCACACCATTAGGTTCAGCGTACTAGAGAACCGTATTGTAGAAGTTTCAAGCTCCTATCTACAAAAATGTGGAATTTTGCCATTTTTGTCAGAAGACAGATTACGGATGCATTTATGCCTAGTTTCTACGAATGAAATAAAGAGTGTCATTAAGACATAAAACGAGTAAAAAATTATACACATGTTTTTGTCACAAGTTCTTCCTGACGACACGAGGGATTGAACAGGGCAACTTTTGATAACGTTCCACATCCATATTCACATCGCTATTGCCAGTTATATTTATAGATAATTCTTCTACCACTATACTAACTTGCTTTTGACAATAATTAATGTTTGACTTTCAGTTGCTTTTTAGTGCAGACTACGGCAAATGTGAGGACTTGGTTAGTTAGGATTGTTGCTAACAACATAATTTAGCTAGGACAAAAGTGATTGCATCACTTGATGCCTTTTTCTTTCATGATTTAATATTCGCATCTGCAGTGACTTAACTTTTGAGCCCTTAAGATAAAATAGTCCATATCCTTATCTTTTAAAATAGTCCATATCCTTAATAGTCCTTATCTTTTGGGGCCCCAAAAGATAAAATAGTCCATATTAACCACAAACTCAAAAATGTAAATTCTTTAAAGATATAATTCGCATATGTACTTATTAACCTAATAAAATTTTATTCTGAAGCTTAGCAAACATGTGAGCAGTCTAAACAGATATCAATTGAAAATAAATGCTAAGCATTAGTAAAAGTATTAACGTAGCCTTTAAAGGATTTAGTTTATTCAGTGTTTAGATTTCAAAGATAGTAGAAAGATAGTTTCTACGAATAAAATAAAGAGTTTCATTAAAATTAAAATTAAAATATAGCTTATTTACTAATAGGAAACATATAGACCCCCCTCCCCCCATGACCAGGAATAACATTGCCCTGGACTTTGCTTGAGAGAGAGAGAGAGATTTACTTTTTTTTGGTTGTAATTTGCCTCCAAAAATTTCTAATCTGTCTAGAGGGCTTTTTTCCGGTAGTTATTGTTTCCAACATTTTGAACTGCTTTCATTTCGCAGTAATGCTTCCTTTTCACGGGATTGTATGTCCCATTACATAATCCTTTCCTTTTTTCTTCTTTTTTCTTAATAAATTAAGCCTGAAAAGCGTTGTAAAGTTTAAATATTTAATTTTCCTTATTTATTTTCACGGTTTGACGTGGCAACAGTAACGAAAATATGGTACCTTCCTTAGAACTTTATAATTTCAAAACAGCCGAAAGAAAAATCTTAGGATATTTGAGTTTTTTTGTATTAATAGGCCCAAGATTGGTCCAAGGGGCAGAAATGCTTTTACGTTGATATCTCTAATAATTTAAATAAATGAATGCTCTTAATCAATATGGCAATCGTCAAGCAATTGAGAATGTACGCCAAGTTTGATATTTTATCGTAAATAACTCCCCTTTAAGAGTAGTCATTTGTTTATGTCTGCGCATGTCAATGTGTCAATCTTTATGTTCTCCGTTCAATTTTTGCATTAGCTGTTTTCTTTCAGAATATACCTGCAGACCAGACCAGTTTCGTTGCAGCAATGGTGATTGCATTCCCGGCAATTGGAGGTGCGACGGCTCAGAAGATTGTCTGGACGGATCTGATGAAAAAGACACCTGTCGTAAGTGTTTTTGAAAATAAATTCAAATCCTATAATACCTAAAACACAAGCGAATGGGGCCAACGCGGTAGCTCAAAGCTGTGTCAATTTATTTGACTGGCTAACCTCAAGAGACGCCATTCGGCAGAAGATTTTGAACCGTAACTCCTGTTTCCAGACATGACGCTTTTTATTATGCTTGTTTTGTGTCAACCAATATATGGCATATAATACTTTTTTTTTTAATTTCGTCTTGCTTTCCAATCCTTTTACTCTCATTGAAAAAAGAAATTTTTTTTATTAAAATTTATTAAAGGCTCAGCTTTGTTTATAAATGATCACGGACTGAAGCTAACATCTACCCTTCCTTTGCCCTGAACATAAATATAAGACACTAGAATAGGGTCACTGAAGGGAAAAATGTTGAAAAGTGGATAATATCATGCTAAAAAGAAATCTTCCAATATCAAGTTTTAATCTTTAATCGTCTTGACATGCTTTTGCTTTTGTGTTTTTTTCTGACATTTAATGTTCGGCTTATTCTTGTAACTCTTACTTCAGTGTTGATCTAGACTTCAAATTATGAATTTGTCTCATCAGGGCTTATGATAGATTTATTCCATATAGTAATCCCATCCTTTCTTATTTCACAATTACTGCTGGCGATAAGCGGCTTAGTGTAAAGAGTGAATTAATTGTGCCCAGTGAACTCTTCCTTTCATTCCCTGGATAAATATAGGAATGAAATCTTCCTTTGTATATGTCATTAATATGTTATAATATTAATAGTGTCATTAATATTTGTCATAATGTCATATTATAACATTATGGTGTCATAATGATGTCATTGCTTGTCGAAGGCAAAAGTCTAATGTCCAAAATTCATTTTGAAATAAAATTATTCTTTCGCTTCCATAAAGCGTATTCTTAACGATAATAGGCATGTATATGACTTAAAATGTTACTCAGATTTTTCCGAGTAATGTTTTCTTAAAGATTTTTCAAGGTTTTATTGTGTGTTTTAAAGTTTTTGAAGCCTTTAAGACAGTATCATATTCTTAAAATATAAATAAATCTAAATATATTTCAAAAACTGATTGAAGCTGGGGGGAGGGGGTAAATCATCTCCACAATTGATCCGATGGATCTCTTATTAAAATTTTGAAAGTTTCATCAAAAATACACTATTTGACGTTCATGTGACACTTTCGTTTTTTAAATGCTCAAATGGAATAAAGATACATGCGAAATAATAGTCACTCGCGTTAGTGTTTTACTCTGGTTTTGGGGCCCAGTGTTGTAACACCGTCCTAATTTGTGTAATTTATCTTTGTTTTAGAGTTAGTTTCATTGTTCATTTTATTTTATTTTCGTTTTCTTTCATTTCTTTATTCGTCTGAATTTTTGATCGTTTAGGCTTGTCATCGTGTATTCTTGGGGGGTTCATTTCTTGGGTTCGTTAATTTCTTGGGGGGTTCAAGTTTAAACTTGTTCTTTGATTTCCATGGGGAAATGTTGTTCTTTTTAGTTTAATTTCTGTTTTATTTTTAATTGACATAGTTTTTAATGCATTGGTAGTGTTAATATTGGCTACTAATTTTTATAAAAAAATAACAGTCATTGCTAATTAGATGTAAAAATGCAGAGGTAGCAGCCCTAAAGGGAGTAATCGTGGCAAGAGCAGCCACAGAAGAAATTTGGACTTCAATATTGTGTTATTAGCCTCAGATTTTTATCAACAAGCTCATAAATTCAGCGAATTGACGATCATATGATTATTCTGTGTTTCTCATAATTTGTGTTTCCGCGTTTTACTCTAGTGTCGTAGACTTCCTTTTAATCTTGGTCCTAGACACTTTGATCGAGCCTCATTTTTTCGTACAGCGCCTCATTGACTTCTGATACACAAGTCAGAATGAGATGTTTTTAGCAAAGCAAATAAATATAAAATTGTACTTACAATACTTCTACCAATACTACTAACAACTCAGGCTTACAATAAAATTCGATATAATTAAAATCAAAACTTCTTAGCAACTTCTAAGAGCCGTCTTCAGCAAAGCAAATGACTAAATATAAAATTGGATTTACAATACTACTACTACCAACAACTCACCGCAGCACCATGCCGCCTGAGGCCAACCCAGCTACGCACACTCCTTCATCCCAAGCTATTCGAAGCCTCCCTCTTTACACCCTACCAGGAAGTTTCCATTTCTCTTAAATCTTATGCTTCAGAAGCATATTTGACTATATTTGAACCATATTTGATTGTAAATTTCGATATTCTAATCTTGGTTTGTAGACTTGATCTTCCTATTCTTCCAAACTTTTTTTTAGCTGTAAAAAAAAAAGACTTTCAATAAAATATATGGATATTAATATGATTAGGATATTAACAAGGATGTTAATGCAGCTGATTTGTTTCCCCTGTTGAACGTGCCTACACGGGTCAAAGTGTGATAGTACCCTAAAAATGTCATGCTCTTGAAATGACCAATAGATTTTTTTTTTTTTTTTTTTTTTTTTTTTTATATCAAAATCTATTGGATCCAAGGGGGCCAGAAAAGGCTTTGATTTTGATTTCCTTGGTACTCTAAGGTCATTCTAATTAGTGTGTTTGAAGCTAGTTACGTATAAATACAAACGGATGAGAGATAAGATACAGATCTGTTCATGAGAGTAATCTCTTTCGCAGTGATTTCGTAGAGGGGTGGCACGTGCCAAACGTGGCTGAACTGTACCAAACGTAACGGTCATGTGATTATTCTGTGTTTCTGTGTTTTACTCTAGTGTCGTAGACCTTTATTATTTACCTCATGTTTTTGCTTTAATTTTGAGGCTCTCTTCTTTTCAGTGTAACAGGTTCCAAAAAGAATGTTGTTTACATTTATTAGAAGCTCATTTATATAATTAAAAAAAATTATATTTTTGGATAAAAATTTTCGGATAAAAATTTTCAAGTCAAACACTTAATCCCTTCACTCTGAATCTATTTATTTACTTGACTGTTGTTATTTTTTTTTTTTTTGTATTATTGCTTCTTAATCCTTATTCTTTGCATACAATAAATAAATAAAAAAATACACACACACAAAACAAAGCACAATATATTATTTGTAATGCATCTATGAAAACACAGTATGGTCACTAACTTTATAGATAATCTATTTTCAATTATCGCATTTCATTTACAAAGGGCAGCACACTTTTTAGATCTTGAGGAGGGGTAGTGGGAATACACTACTCGTCGTTCGATAAAAATCACACGACTATTAATTGTTAAAAATAAACAAGGATTGCACGAATAATGTAAAGTTCAAAGAGTAATAATATGTAGTAATAATAATAGTATATGTAGTAATAATAGTAATATGTACGTATCTTATCGTCGTGGTTACAACTCCAGCATTTATCAAAAGATGTAATGAACACAAAACTACTGAAAGCAGGTATAATTCAATACATCACACCAACAAGACAAAAAAAGGAAAAGGTACTATACGGCAATGAATATTAAACTCGCAAAAATAACAAGTAAAGGGAAATTGAAGATGAAATAATTAAAAGAAGAGTACGAGTACTATCGTTAGACAAACGAAAGAAAAAAGAAAATGGTCTTTTTTTTTACTTATTTTAAAAGAACTGAGCGATTTGACAAAGCTTTAAGGTACGCAGTTTCTAAGCATCAGCTTCTGATGTCTTAAAGCTGTAATCAAATCTGAAACTCGTGAGTTTAGGTTCATGCTGTCTCTGCCATTCTAAGATATGTTTGGATTTATATAACTAACCATTTAACCTATTTGTTGATTAAAAGCAACAATTAGCCAGAAAAATAAGTTGACCCTTTGTTGTTGTTTTTTCTTAAGGAGGGAAGTAAGAGGAGAGAAGGTCGATATCAAGTTGGTAATTACGGCTGAGGGTTGTAAAGAGACTACTAGATTGTGGCGCTCCTACTCATTAAGAAATTGCCTTCTTTGGCGGTGTTAACAGTTCTTAATTTTAATTTTATAATAAAGAAAGTGCCAGTGTTGCTTTTTTTACTGGGTGTTGTGTATTTCAAATTTAACAGAACATAGGTTTTACATTGAAACCTCTTATCTTGGGTAGCTAATAGCCAACAATGATAGACTTTGTGTGTTGGCTATCTTTTAGATCATGGTCTCTCCCCTACGGGAAACCAAGTAAAGAAGAACGAACACAACCCAGTACTTGTACTTGTAGCAGGACTGAAGTATCTCAGCTCTCCCGACGTCCAGTAGCTTCGTCATTGTCGTAAGCCAAGAGTCTCGGTCATTCGTTCAATCAGTTCGAGCCAGGACTTAATCCTACCTTCGTCCATACTTTTTGAAGTCACCAAATGGGTTTAGATCTGCCTTGATGCAGGCTTGCAACATTTTCTGCTGTCCTTCTTGTCACCTTTTCCCTCCGGAAGAGGCGTACATCTGAAGACTTTATTGACGAAGGTGTGCTGTGCCCGACGAAGTGCATGACCGAATCATTAGAGTCTTATTTGTTTGATTATAGTAGCCAAATCATATTGTTAATGGCAAATCTTGCGGAGTGTGTCATTACTGAATCGATCTCGAAGATTGATGCCAATGATTCTCCTTAGACATCAGTGGTCGAATGCGTTGAGGGCTTGAATGTCGGATGCTTTTAGAGGCCGTGTCTCAGAGCCGTATAGTAGGAAACACCGAGCAAGTGCCTGATATATCCTTCTTCTTGTCTTCAAAAGGACTTCTTCTGATTCCATAGAGAGTGGTCTAGCTGGGTGAATACTCCAGTAGCTGAAGCAATTCTGGACTGAATTTCTGATTTGACTGTGATGTGAATTTCTTTTGAAAATAACTTTAAAGTGAGGAAGATTCCGCATTTGAAGTTGATTCAGTAGTGATTCAATTAATCTTAGCAATACAATTTTTATTCTGAAAACAAATTTGTGGGAATTTCATAATTAGTCTGAAAGCCCAAAAAGTATTGTATAACATCGTCTAGTAGAATCATGCGATTCCGGCTAAGATTAAAACAATCAGAATTATAAAAGGGACCTCATTCAAAGGTTCTCTATTACCCAGCTCATATTGTCTTTCATTACTCTTCTCCTGAGACTTTTCACTAAGCTATGTCCAATTCAAGTAAATAAATTTTGAAAACCAGTATTGATTAAAACCAGTAATTACCAATCAGAAAGGGAATAAAGCTCGGAAGAATAGGAAGATAAATCTGCGAATCATATAAGTTATAAAGTATAATCACGACTCAGTAATATTTGGCTACTACAGTCTTGGCACGTATAAAAGCTCCGCCCATATCATTGTCCGTCCTCGTCCATCAACAATTCAGTGTGTATTTTCCTAGAACACGTATTTTGGCAGAAACTTTCTCAAAATGCCTTTGAAACCAACTCGAGATTTCGAAACCAACTTGTAATTTCTAAAAAACATCTAATAATAACATTACACTACTAATTACCGATTTTTATATATGTATTGGAATAAATTAAATTAAAATTAGATTCTTTAAAATTTAGTGTTATAAAGGTGAAGCTAATTTTCACGTTCAAGAGAAATCTGACTTGTCTACCCGTGAAAAAATCTAATGTCGCTTATGTTTCTACGTTCCCCGGAGCGCTTGAATTTTGGTCCGGCTTTGTGTAATGGTTGAGATAGGGAATAATTGTACTGTATAAATGTATATACAGTGATTGAAAGCTACAGTGCTGACAGTGGTCAAATACGGTTCTGAAGCATCGGCGCTCCGAAAACTGAGGAACATTTGCTAGATGTTTTCCAAAAAAATTGTCTGCGGATTGTTTTTGGTACCCGGCTGACTGACCATATTTCAAACAGTAGGCTGTATGGAAAGTGTGGTTAACTACTGTTTTCTAGGGCTATAATGAGAGAAAAGGTTGAGATGGCTAGGGCACGTTCTGCGGATGAAGGATGATTGCCGAAGACTGTCCTTTTCTGCTAACCGTCTAGGGCTAAACGGAAAGTAGGTCGTCCACGGTTGGGGTGTCATAAAGAAAGATTTGATGGAATGGGAACTTCATGGGAGGGTGTAAAGAGGGAGGCTCTGAATAGATTAGGATGGAGGAGGAGTGTGCATAGCTGTGTTAGCCTCAGGTGGCTTGGTGCTGCTGTGAGTTATTACTATTAGTTGTTGTAGTTTATTAATGAATTTTCATGTGAGGTCTAACTTTCATCATCATGTCGGACAAGAGGATATATTGAGGTTCTTTGCCTGGTTTCGATTAGGAGAAGCCTAATATATAGGGGCCAAGCTTTGGAATAAGCTTAGCCGAAGTTTTAAGGAATTACTCATTAATCAATTAAGTTTGAACTACGTCTGGGGCTTTTTGGTAAGTATACCTTAGAGGAGATTGAGATTGAATGGGAATAAAATAATATTGTTCTGGAATGATTTTTATTTATTCATTAGGCTATTGTTGCCTTGGGATCATAATATTATGTTGTTTTATTGTGTCGGACTTTTTCTGTTTATAATTCTTGGTACTCTCATCGGTTTCACCCTCCAACTATTTATGTTATATATGTATTGTCGCTATTATATTCTTGTTAGCAGCACCCCTCATAAGCAACGCTCTTAGCGTCCTACCGATTGATTTTGTTTGTGCTTTTTTTTTTTTAAATAACTTCTTATTACTACTAAAAAAATGTTTTTCAGAATTGAGAGAATGTCTAGGCACAGAGTTCAAATGTAATTCTACTGGAGTGTGTATTCCCTCGCTTTGGACTTGTGATGGTGAAAGAGATTGCCAAGATGGGGAAGATGAAATGGAGGGCTGTGCTGCTATTAAACCACACGTTAAATGTCAACATCACGAGTATCGATGCATCAACAAGAATTGTATACCAAAGGTGATTTCTTACAAAATTATTAGGTTTTCGTTTGAAACTGAAAAAGTTCACTTTATTCAACACCTATTGCTTCTTCAAATAGAATCCCTGTATAAGTATTATTAAGGAGCCTTAGCAAAAAGAGCTTTTGCTGCCGCTTATAGGGTTCGAGTCCAATTCAATTGACGTTGACAATTAACAATTGAGATTTTTTTTTCAATGGTGAATTGCTCTTTAGTTACATCATTAGAGAAAAGAATTGTTTATTTCTTGATGAAAACCCCAAAAATTAAAAAAACAGTTTATATTTTTAATCAAAAAGGGATGAAGAAAGAGTGAGAATTTATTCCGGTGACATGTTTTGGCCTCGGGTGCTTTAGTATTGTCATAAGTTAACAGTAGCAATAAAAGTATTGATAAACAGAATGGAATGAAATAGAG
>NC_142812.1:21039816-21124377 GCF_049724085.1 Artemia sp. Qi Xiang Cuo | reverse complement strand
GTAAAATCAACAAGAAAGGAATTAGAGTCAATGAAAAATAATTTTCACATTACCCCACAGTTTTATAACAAATATTGTCCTAGGGGTTGTTCGGCACCCAAGATCTATGGTCTACCTAAGATTCATAAGACTGGGTCCCCCCTCCGCCCCATTGTGTCAACTTTTCTGTCACCTGTTTCAAAATTAGGAAAATGGTTGTCGGTTGCTTTACGTCCACTTTTGGGAACACAAAAATCATATTTTAAAAATTCGACTGATCTTACTAATAAATTGTGAAATTTCACGCTGGAGGACAGTTCAATTCTTTGCAGTTTTGATGTTGTGTCCATGTATTCAAATTGTGATTTAAAAAGGTGCAAGGATATTTTCAAAATTAAATTAGAAAAACACTTTGATTTAATACAGGATGTGACGTTTGCCAGTTTGGATATTGATGTCATTATGAGACTAATTATTCTGGTAAATGAATTTTATTTTTATTTTGGTTTTTGAGGGGAGTTTTATTGGCAAATTTTTGGGTTACCTATAGGGGCTTCTCTTTCTCCTTTATTGGCAAATCTATTCATAGATGCCATTGAAACCTCCGCTATAAACAGTTTTAGAACCTCATCTTGCTTCTGGGGTAGTTTCATGGATAGTGTGATGTGCGTTTGGAAACATAAATTGGGCTTATTAAACCTATTTTGTAAGAATTTAAATAGTTTTGATAATAATATTAAATTTACAGTTGAATTTGAAGAAACTAACAAGTTACCTTTTGTGGATATTTTATTAATTAATAGGGATCTCCATTTACTTTTCTCGATTTACAGAAAACCAACGCACAATGATAGGTATTTAAATTTTCATTCTTGCCACCCGATGTCGGTGAAAAGGGGGGTTGTAATTTCACTAGTGGATAGAGCCTTTAGAATTTGTTCCCAGGAATTTCTGGATTCGGAATTGTTATACTTGAGGGGTATTTTGTTTTGTAATAGTTATCCAATTAAGTTCATTGATAAAATAATTGAAAATAGACGGGTTAAACATAATAGTAGGGTTATTGAGGTTTCTCAGTCTTTAGATTTAGTTTTATCAAAAAGTTTCATTTCATTACCATATGTACCTGGTTTGGGGGAGAAACTTTCACGGGTTTTACGCAAATTTGGTATTGATACATGTTTCCAATCGCTGAGGCCAATGGGTAGTTTTTTTAGTTCTGGTAAGGATTTAACTCGGGGAAATTTAGTAAGTGGGGGTGTATAAAATTCCGTGTTCTTGTGGGAAGTTCTATATTGGTAGGACTCACCAACAATTTGTTGAAAGGTTTATTGAACACCGAAATTCAATAGAAAAAACCCTACAATTAAGCAAGACTCAAGAAGCTTTCGTTTCAGATTTAGCAGAGCATATTTGGCTTCAACCAGATCATTTTGTAAAATTTGATGAAGCCTTGGCTATTTCTAATGATAAGGGGTACACCCAATGGGCCAGGGAAGCCACAGAAATTAAAAAACATACGTTTGCTAACCTTTCCATAAATAGGGACACGGCTAGTTTAGATATTGATCCAATTTATGATAACCTTATAAAGAATGAATCAAAAGTCAATAAGGGAGTAAAGATTTTAAATAATCACCAGGGGACTATTTTACCTGCTAGACCAAAACGATTTGCTTCAGTAATAGCTAACAAAAGGATTATTTCGCAACTGAATAATTAAAGTAATTTACAATTTTTTTATTTTTCTTCAGTTACTCTGGTGTCCTCACTGAATTAACTCTATATTAGCATCTTTTCCCTACGTGGATTATTTTGCGCCGATTGTACATTTTTGTTTTTTTTTTGTTAGTGGTTTTATTGGTTTTTAGTTTTATCTTGTTTTTTTTTTTTTATTTATATTGTTATTCTTTCGTTCTGAAGACGCCTTTTTTGTATAAATGCGAAATATCCGCGTTGTTTTGTTTTTTTTTTTTTCTTTTCTCTCCACTGGCCACAGTCTCGTTTGTTTGTTTTTTTTAGAGATTTTTCTCTTTGTTGGTTTTTTATCATGGCTGGCCAGTTCGGCTTAAGATCTTTCATTCGTCAATTGTACGGGCAACAATTAGCCGCTTCTGTCAATTATTATTTGTCTTTAGTTAAAAAACATGCAAATCTATTAAATTAACAAATTTTCTTAAAAAATTGAAAGAAGGAATCAGTGATTAAGAAATCTTTTAAAATATTTAAACATTTTGGAACTGAAAATGAAACAAAATAAAAAAATAAATTAAGAATAATAGCTTTAAATAACTTAATATATGAACAAAAACAGAGACGTTTTCAACTGTCTAAGGACTTAAATTCTGTTGAAAACTTTTTGAGAAATAACCTTCCATCTGACATTTTTATACGAATTAAGGAAATGGCCATTAGATCTTTTCGCCATGATTTTCATTTGTCCAAGGTTCGTTTGGTTGACAAGTTTAATAAACTTTTGTTTGAGAATTTCCAAGATTCAGATGTTTTTTATCCTCGTCATTGTCTGGGTCCAGCAATTAAGAATTTGTCTTCTAAGCATCTTAATATTCAACAGGAAGCCATTTTGTCGAAGGGTTCTAAGTTTTGTTTTCCAACACCAGTCTCCTATTCAAAAATAATTTCAAAGGTGGAGTCAGGAATTATGGCTTCTATAGATAAGGTTGATACTCCTCAAGAACTCAGAGCAGAGATCGTAAGAAAACTAAACACCTTTAATATGAACTTAATTGGTAAAGATATTTCACAAAAAAAATGACATTAAAATCCTTTCTGATTTGAAAAAGGATAAATTCCTTACGATCACCAGAGCTGATAAGGGAAACACGATCGTAATTATAAACACTGAAGACTATAATAATCAAATGAAATCCATTATTTCTGACACTATTACATACAAAAAACTTGATTTTGATCCTACAGATAAATATGTAGAATCAACAAGAAAGGAATTAGAGTCAATGAAAAATAATTTTCACATTACCCCACAGTTTTATAACAAATATTATCCTAGGGGTTGTTCAGCACCCAAGATCTATGGTCTACCTAAGATTCATAAGACTGGGTCCCCCCTCCGCCCCATTGTGTCAACTTTTCTGTCACCTGTTTCAAAATTAGGAAAATGGTTGTCGGTTGCTTTACGTCCACTTTTGGGAACACAAAAATCATATTTAAAAAATTCGACTGATCTTACTAATAAATTGCGAAATTTCACGCAGGAGGAAACTTCAATTCTTTGCAGTTTTTATGTGTTGTCCATGTATTCAAATTGTGATTTAAAAAGGTGCGAGGATATTTTAAAAAGTAAATTAGAAAAAAACTTAGATTTAATACAGGAGGTGAAGTTAGCCAGTTTGGATATTGATGTCATTATGAGACTAATTATTCTGGTAAATGAATTTTGTTTTTATTTTGGTTTTTGAAGGGAGTTTTATAGACAAATTTTATGGTTATCTATGGGGGCTTCTCTTTCTCCTTTATTGGCAAATCTATTCATAGATGCCATTGAAATCTCCGCTATAAACAGTTTTAGAATCTCCACTTTCTTCTGGGGTAGTTGCATGGATGATGTGGTGTGCGTTAGGAAACATAGATTGGAATCCGTAGACCTATTTTGTAAGCATTTAAATAGTTTTGATAATAATATTAAATTTACAGTTGAGTTTGAGGATAATAATAAATTACCTTTTCTGGATATTTTATTAATTAATAGGGATCTCCATTTACTTTTCTCGATTTACAGAAAACCAACGCACAATGATAGGTATTTAAATTTTCATTCTTGCCACCCGATGTCTGTGAAAAGGGGGGTTGTAATTTCACTAGTGGATAGAGCCTTTAGAATTTGTTCCCAGGAATTTCTGGATTCGGAATTGCTATACTTGAGGGATATTTTGTTTTGTAATAGTTATCCAATTAAGTTCATTGACAAAATAATTGAAAATAGACGGGTTAAACATAATGGTAGGGTTATTGAGGTGTCTCAGTCTTTAGATTTAGTTGTATCAAAAAGTTTCATTTGATTACAATATGTACCTGGTTTGGGGGAGAAACTTTCACAGGTTTTACGCAAATTTCGTATTGATACATGTTTCCAATCGCTGAGGCCAATGGGTAGTTTTTTTTAGTTCTGGTAAGGATTTAACTCGGGGAAATTTAGTAAGTGGGGTGTATAAAATTCCGTGTTCTTGTGGGAAGTTCTATATTGGTAGGACTCACCAACAATTTGTTGAAAGGTTTATTGAACACCGAAATTCAATAGAAAAAACCCTACAATTAAGCAAGCCTCCAGAAACTTTCGTTTCAGCTTTAGCAGAGCATATTTGGCTTCAACCAGATCATTTTGTAAAATTTGATAAAGCTCTGGCTATTTTTAATGATAAGGGCTACACCCAATGGGCCAGGGATGCCATAGAAATGAAAAAAGATATGTGTGCTAAACTATCCATAAATAGGGATATTGGCAATTTTTAAACTGACACAATTTATGATAACCTTCTAAAGAGTAAATCCAAAGTCAATAAGGGAGGAAAGATTTTAGATAATAACCAGGGGACTATTTTACCTGCTAGACCAAAACAATTTGCTTCAGTAATAGCTAACAAAAGGATTATTTCGCAACTGAATAATTAAAGTAATTTACAATTTTTTTATTTTTCTTCAGTTACTCTGGTGTCCTCACTGAAGTAACTCTATATTAGCATCTTTTCCCTACGTGGATTAGTTTGCGCCGATTGTACATTTTTTTTTTTTTTGTGGTGGTTTTATTGGTTTTTAGTTTTATCTTGTTTTTTTGTTTTTTTTTATTTATCTTGTTCTTCTTTCGTGCTGAAGACGCCTTGTTTGTATACAGGCGAAATATACGCGTTGTTTTGTTTTTGTTGTTTTCTTTTCTCTCCACTGGCCACAGTCTCGTTTTTTTGTTTTTTTAGATTTTTATCTTTGTTTGTTTTTTTTTATGGATGGCCAGTTAGGCTTAATATCTTTCATTCGTAAATTGTACGGGCAAAAATTAGCCACTTCTGTCAATTATTATTTATCTTTAGTTAAAAAACATGCAAATCTATTAAATCAACAAATTTTCTTAAAAAATTGCAAGAAGGAATCAGTGATTCCGAAATCTTTTAGAATATGTACCCATTTTGGAACTGAAAATGAAACAAAATTAAAAAATAAATTAAGCCTAATAGCTTCAAATCACGTAATTTATGAACAAAAACAGAGATGTTTTCAACTGTCTAAGGACTTAAATTCTGTTGAAAACATTTTAAGAAATAAACTTCCATCTGACATTTTTATACGAATTAAGGAAAAGGCCATTAGATCTTTTCGCCATGATTTTCATTTGTCCAAGGTTCGTTTGGTTGACAAGTTTAATAAACTTTTGTTTGAGAATTTCCAAGATTCAGATGTTTTTTATCCTCGTCATTGTCTGGGTCCAGCAATTAAGAATTTTTCCTCTAAGCATCTTAGTATTCAACAGGAGGCCGTTTTGTCGAAGGGTTCTAAGATTTGTGTTCAAACACAAGTCCCCTATTCAAAAATAATTTCAAAGGTGGAGTCAGGACATATGTCTTTCATATATAAAGCTGATACTCCTCAAGAACTCAGAGCTGAGATCTTAGGATAACTGAACACCTTTAATATGAACTTCATTGGTAAAGACATTTCACAAAAAAATGACATTAAAATCCTTTCTGATTTGAAAAAGGATAAATTACTTACTATCACCAGAGCCGATAAGGGAAACACGATCGTAATTATGAACACTGAAGATTATAATAATCAAATGAAATCCATTATTTCGGACACTATTACATACAAAAAACTTGATTTTGATCCTACAGATAAATATGTAAAATCAACAAGAAAGGAATTAGAGTCAATGAAAAATAATTTTCACATTACCCCACAGTTTTATAATAAATATTATCCTAGGGGTTGTTCGACACCCAAGATCTATGGTCTACCTAAGATTCATAAGACTGGATCCCCCCTCCACCCCATTGTGTCAACTTTTCTGTCACCTGTTTCAAAATTAGGAAAATGGTTGTCGGTAGCTTTGCGTCCACTTTTGGGAACACAAAAATCATATTTAAAAAATTCGACTGATCTTACTAAGTAATTGTGAAATTTCACGCTGGAGAAAAGTTCAATTCTTTGCAGTTTTGATGTGGTGTCCATGTATTCAACTTATGATTTAAAAAGGTGCAAGGATATTTTAAAAAGTAAATTAGAAAAACACTTTGATTTAATACAGGATGTGACGTTAGTCAGTTTGGATATTGATGTCATTATGAGACTAATTATTCTGGTAATTGAATTTTCTTTTTATTTTGGTTTTCGAGGGGAGTTTTATAGGCACATTTTTGGGTTACCAATGGGGGCTTCTCTTTTTCCTTTATTGGCAAATCTATTCATAGATGCCATTGAATCCTCCGGTATAAACAGTTTTAGAATCTCCCTTTGCTTCTGGGGTAGGTTCATGGATGATGTGATGTGCGTTTGGAAACATGGATTGGGCTTCTTAGACCTTTTTTGTAAGCATTTAAATAGTTTTGATAATAATATTAAATTTACAGTTGAGTTTGAGGACAATAATAAATTACCTTTTCTGGATATTTTATTAATTAAAAGGGATCTCCATTTACTTTTGTCGATTTACAGAAAACCAACGCACAATGATAGGTATTTAAATTTTCATTCTTGCCACCCTATGTCTGTGAAAAGGGGGGTTGTAATTTCACTAGTGGATAGAGCCTTTAGAATTTGTTCCCAGGAATTTCTGGATTCGGAATTGCTATACTTGAGGGATATTTTGTTTTGTAATAGTTATCCAATTAAGTTCATTGATAAAATAATTGAAAATAGACGGGTTAAACATAATAGTAGGGTTATTGAGGTTTCTCAGTCTTTAGATTTAGTTGTATCAAAAAGTTTCATTTCATTACCATATGTACCTGGTTTGGGGGAGAAACTTTCACGGGTTTTACGCAAATTTGGTATTGATACATGTTTCCAATCGCTGAGGCCAATGGGTAGTTTTTTTAGTTCTGGTAAGGACTCAACTCAGGGAAATTTAGTAAGTGGGGTGTATAAAACTCCGCGCTCTTGTGGGAAGTTCCACACTGGTAGGACCCACCAACAATTTGTTGAAAGGTTTATTGAACACCGCAATTCAATAGAAAAAAACCCACAATTAAGCAAGCCTCCAGAAACTTTCGCTTCAGCTCTAGCAGAGCACATTTGGCTTCAACTAGACCATTTTGTAAAATTTGATGAAGCTCTGGCTATTTCTAATGATAAGGGGTACACCCAATGGGCCAGGGATACCACAGAAATGAAAAAACATATGTGGGCTAACCTTTCCATAAATAGGGATATGGCTAGTTTTTAAACTGACCCAATTTATCATAACCTTCTAAAGATTGAATCAACAGTCAATAAGGGAGTAAAGATTTTAAATAATCACCTAGGATTTTAAAAGGGGGGGGGGGTGTGAAAAGGGGGGTTGTAATTTCACTAGTGGATAGAGCCTTTAGAATTTGTTCCCAGGAATTTCTTGATTCGGAATTGCTATACTTGAGGGATATTTTGGTTTGTAATAGTTATCCAATTAAGCTCATTGACAAAATAATTGAAAATAGACGGGTTAAACATAATAGTAGGGTTATTGAGGTTTCTCAGTCTTTAGATTTAGTTGTATCAAAAAGTTTCATTTCATTACCATATGTACCTGGTTTGGGGGAGAAACTTTCACAGGTTTTACGCAAATTTCGTATTGATACATGTTTCCAATCGCTGAGGCCAATGGGTAGTTTTTTTTAGTTCTGGTAAGGATTTAAGTCGGGGAAATTTAGTAAGTGGGGGTGTACAAAACTCCGCGCTCTTGTGGGAAGTTCCACACTGGTAGGACCCACCAACAATTTGTTGAAAGGTTTATTGAACACCGAAACTCAATAGAAAAAAACCCTACAATTAAGCAAGCCTCCAGAAACTTTCGTTTCAGCTTTAGCAGAGCATATTTGGCTTCAACCAGATCATTTTGTAAAATTTGATGAAGCTTTGGCTATTTCTAATGATAAGGGGTACACCCAATGGGCCAGGGAGGCCACAGAAATTAAAAAACATATGTTTGCTAACCTTTCCATAAATAGGGATACGGGTAATTTAAATACTGACACAATTTATGATAACCTTCTAAAGAGTGAATCAAAAGTCAATAAGGGAGTAAAGATTTTAAATAATAACCAGGGGACTATTTTACCTGCTAGACCAAAACAATTTGCTTCAGTAATAGCTAACAAAAGGATTATTTCGAAACTGAATAATTAAAGTAATTTAAAATCTTTTTATTTTTATTCAGTTACTCTGGTGTCCTCACTGAAGTACCTCTATATTAGCATATTTTACTTACGTAGTTCTGTTTGCGCCGCTTTTACATTTTTGTTTTTTTTGGGGGGGGTGTTTTTGGTTTTTAGTTTTATCTTGTTTTTTTTTTTTTTTTTATTTATTTATCTTGTTCTTCTTTCGTGCTGAAGACGCCTTGTTTGTATACAGGCGCAATATCCGCGTTGCTTTGTTTCTATTGTTTCCTTGTCTCTCCCCGGGCCCAACTCTCGTTTGTTTGTTTTTTTTAGATTTTTCTCTTTGTTGGTTTTTGTAAGTGTTTTCCGGGTCAGATCAATATAATCAATTAGTCAGTTGTGAGGGAAAAAAAAATACACGTATGTCAATTATTATTTGTCTTTAGTCAAAAAACATGCAAATCTATTAAATCAACAAATTTTCTTAAAAAAATGCAAGAAGGAATCACTGATTCCGAAATCTTTTAAAATATGTAGCCTACCCATTTTGGAACTGAAAATGAAACAAAATTAAAAAATAAATTAATCATAATAGCTTTAAATAACGTAATTTATGAACAAAAACAGAGACGTTTTAAACTGTCTAAGGACTTAAATTCTGTTGAAAACTTTTTGAGAAATAACCTTCCATCTGACATTTTTATACGAATTAAGGAAATGGCCATTAGATCTTTTCGCCATGATTTTCATTTGTCCAAGGTTCGTTTGTTTGACAAGTTTAATAAACTTTTGTTTGAGAATGTCTAAGATTCAGATGTTTTTTATCATATTCAGTGTCTGTGTCCCTCAATTAATAATTTTTCTTATAAGCATCTTAGTATTCACCAGGAGGCACATTTTTCTAAGGGTTCTAAGTTTTTTGTTCCATAACCAGTCCCATCTTCAAAAATAATTTCAAAGGTGGAGTCAGGACTTATGGCTGCTATAGATAAGGTTGATACTCCTCAAGAACTCAGAGCTGAGATCGTAAGAAAACTAAACACCTTTAATATGAACTTAATTGGTAAAGACATTTCCCAAAAAAATGACATTAAAATCCTTTCTGATTTGAAAAAGGATAAATTCCTTACGATCACCAGAGCTGATAAGGGAAACACGATCGTAATTATAAACACTGAAGACGATAATAATCAAATGAAATCCATTATTTCGGACACGATTACATACAAAAAACTTGCTTTTGATCCTACAGATAAATATGTAAAATCAACAAGAAAGGAATTAGAGTCAATGAAAAATAATTTTCACATTACCCCACAGTTTTATAACAAATATTATCCTAGGGGTTGTTCGGCACCCAAGATCTATGGTCTACCTAAGATTCATAAGACTGGGTCCCCCCTCCGCCCCATTGTGTCAACTTTTCTGTCACCTGTTTCAAAATTAGGAAAATGGTTGTCGGTTGCTTTACGTCCACTTTTGGGAACACAAAAATCATATTTAAAAAATTCGACTGATCTTACTAATAAATTGCGAAATTTCACGCTGGAGGAAAGTTCAATTCTTTGCAGTTTTGATGTGGTGTCCATGTATTCAAATTGTTATTTAAAAAAATGCGATGATATTATAAAAAGTAAATGATAATACCACTGTTATTTTAGAATAGTGGAGACGGTATATATTCTGGATATTGTTGCAATTAGTATAAGAAACAGGCTGGTCAATGAATTTCTGGTTGTGGCAGGGATAGAGGCGGGAGTTATGGACAAATTTTTGTGTTACCTCTGGGGGTTTCTCTCTCTCCGGGATCATCAAATCTATTCCTATATGTTATTGAAACCTTCGCTATACATCGATTTAGAATCTCTCAGCACGTCATTGGCTTGATCATAGATAATGTAATTTATGCTTGGAAGCATAAATGGTGCTTATTAGAGATTTTTCGTGCAAATTTAGTTAGTTTCGATAATGATATTGTTTTTTCAGTGGAATTTGAATATAATATTATGTTACCTTTTCTGGTTACTCCATTTTCTAAAAGAGATCTTAATTTAATTATCTTTATCTACAGACAACAAACACAAAATGATAGTATTTTAAATTTTCATTCTTAACACCCTATGTCGGTGAAAAGGGGGTTGTAATTTCACTAGTGGATAGAGCCTTTAGAATTTGTTCCCAGGAATTTCTGGATTCGGAATTGCTATACTTGAGGGATATTTTGGTTTGTAATAGTTATCCAATTAAGTTCATTGATAAAATAATTGAAAATAGACGGGTTAAACATAATAGTAGGGTTATTGAGGTTTCTCAGTCTTTAGATTTAGTTGTATCAAAAAGTTTCATTTCATTACAATATGTACCTGGTTTGGGGGAGAAACTTTCACAGGTTTTACGCAAATTTGGTATTGATACATGTTTCCAATCGCTGAGGCCAATGGGTAGTTTTTTTAGTTCTGGTAAGGATTCAACTCGGGGAAATTTAGTAAGTGGGGTGTATAAAATTCCGTGTTCTTGTGGGAAGTTCTATATTGGTAGGACTCACCAACAATTTGTTGAAAGGCTTATTGAACACCGAAATTCAATAGAAAAAGCCCTACAATTAAGCAAGCCTCCAGAAACTTTCGTTTCAGCTTTAGCAGAGCATATTTGGCTTCAACCAGATCATTTTGTAAAATTTGATGAAGCCTTGGTTATTTCTAATGATAAGGGGTACACCCAATGGGCCAGGGAAACCATAGAAATTAAAAAAGATACGTTTGCTAACCTTTCCATAAAAAGGAACACATCCGGTTTATATACTGATCCAGTTTATCCAATCCTTCTAAACAATAAATCCTAAATTAATAAGTAAATACATACTTTAGATAATAAACTGGTGACTATTTTACCTGCTAGACCAAATTAGTGTATGTCTGTACTAGCTAACAAAAGGATGATTTCGATACTGAATAATTAATGTAATTTACAATCTTTTTATTTCTCCTCAGTTACTCTGGTGTCCTCACTGAAGTAACTCTATATTAGCATATTTTCCCTACGTGGATTAGTTTGCGCCGATTGTACATTTTTTTTTTTTTTTTGTGGTGGTTTTATTGGTTTTTAGTTTTATCTTGTTTTTTTTTTTTTTTTATTTATCTTTTTATTATTTAGTGCTTAATACGCCTTTTTTTTATGAATTCGCAAGATACGCGGTGGTTTGTTTCTTTTGTTTTATTTTATATCCACTGGCCTCAGTCTTTTTTGTTTGTTTTTTTTAGAGATTTTTCTCTTTGTTGGTTTTTTGTAAGAGCGGTCCAGGTTGGCTTAAGATATTTAATTAGTCAATTGTACGGGCAACAATTAGCCGCTTCTGTTAATTATTATTTGTATTTAGTTAAAAAACGTGCAAATCTATTAAATCAACAAATTTTCTTTAAAAATTGCAAGAAGGAATAAGTGATTCCGAAATCTTTTAAAATACGTACCCATTTTGGAACTGAAAATGAAACAAAATTAAAAAATAAATTAAGCCTAATAGCTTTAAATCACGTAATTTATGAACAAAAACAGAGACGTTTTCAACTGTCTAAGGACTTAAATTCTGTTGAAAACTTTTTGAGAAATAACCTTTCATATGACATTTTTATACGAATTAATGAAATGGCCATTAGATCTTTTCGCCATGATTTTCATTTGTCCAAGGTTCGTTTGGTTGACAAGTTTAATAAACTTTTGTTTGAGAATTTCCAAGATTCAGATGTTTTTTATCCTCGTCATTGTCTGGGTCCTGCAATTAAGAATTTGTCTTCTAAGCCTCTTAATATTCAACAGGAAGCCGTTTTGTCGAAGGGTTCTAAGTTCTGTTTTCCAACACCAGTCTCCTATTCAAAAATAATTTCAAAGGTGGAGTCAGGAATTATGGCTTCTATAGATAAGGTTGATACTCCTCAAGAACTCAGAGCTGAGATCGTAAGAAAACTATACACCTTTAATATGAACTTAATTGGTAAAGACATTTCACAAAAAAATTACATTAAAATCCTTTCTGATTTGAAAAAGGATAAATTACTTACTATCACCAGAGCCGATAAGGGAAACACGATCGTAATTATGAACACTGAAGACTATAATAATCAAATGAAATCCATTATTTCGGACACTATTACATACAAAAAACTTGATTTTGATCCTACAGATAAATATGTAAAATCAACAAGAAAGGAATTAGAGTCAATGAAAAATAATTTACACATTACCCCACAGTTTTATAACAAATATTATCCTAGGGGTTGTTCGACACCCAAGATCTATGGTCTACCTAAGATTCATAAGACTGGATCCCCCCTCCGCCCCATTGTGTCAACTTTTCCGTCACCTGTTTCAAAATTGGGAAAATGATTATCGGTAGCTTTGCGTCCATTTTTGGGAACACAAAAATCATATTTAAAAAATTCGACCGATCTTACTAATAAATTGCGAAATTTCACGCTGGAGGAAAGTTCAATTCTTTGTAGTTTCGATTTTGTTTCCATGTACTCAAATTGTGATGTAAAAAGGTACGAGGAAATTTTAAAAACTAAATTAGAAAAACACTTTGATATAATACAAGATGTGACATTAGCCAGTTTGGATATTGAAGTCACTATGAAACTAATTATTCTAGTAAATAAGGGGTACACACAATGGGCGAGAGAAGCCATAGAAATTAAAAAAACATATATTTGCTAACCTTTCGATAAATAGGGACAAAAGTAATTTATATTGACCCAATTTATGATAATCTTCTAAAGAGTGAATCAACAGTCAAAAAGGAAGTTAAGATTTTAAATAATCACCAGGGGACTATTTTACTCGCTAGACCAAAACGATTTGTTTCAATAATAGCCAATAAAAGGATTATTTTGCAACAGAATAATCAAAGTAATTTCCAGTTTTTTTTTATTTTTCCTCAGTTACTCTGGTGTACTCACTGAAGTAACTATATAATAGCATAATAGCATCAGTTTGCGCCAATTGTATATAATATTTTTTTTTGGTGGGGGTGGTTTTATTTATTTTTTTAGTTTTAGCTTGTTTTGTTTTTTTATCTTGTTCCTCTTGTGTTTCTTTCGTGCTGAAGACGCCCTGTTTGGATACTGGCGAAATATCCGCGTTGTTATATATATTCTTCGTTTCGTTTCTCTCCACTGGCCGCAGTCTTGTTTGTTGTTTTTTTTTCTCTAAGTTTTTTCTCTTTGTTATTTTTTTTAGATTGCCATTTTGTTCAACGTAGCTGGAAGTTCTGAAAATTTGGTCTTTGAGCATGACAACCCCCCCCCTCAGGGCAAGAGTTGTAAGTTATACCCTGGGGGAATATAAGGTTTTTATAGAAAGAGTTGCCGTAGAAACTTCAAAAAGGCCTCATTCGATTGGAAATTGAAAGGGCTAGTGCCCTTTCTAATAGTCAAAAGTGCTTGAAGAGCAAATAACCCCCCTCTCACGCCCACCATATCCCCAAACACATCCAATCAAAAGTTTGAGATATTTATTTTTTTCGACGTAGTTGAAAGTTTTGGAAATTAGGTCTTTGAGGATGACAACCCTCCCTCCCCACAACCCTCAGGGCAAGGGTTTTAAGTTTTGCCCTGGGGGCACATGAGGTTTTACAGAAATTTTTGTCATAGGAACTTCAAAAAGAGCTCATTCGATTGGAAATTGAAAGGGCTAGGGCTCTTTTTAATAGTCGAAAGTGAATGGAGAGCAACTAAACTCCTTCTCACGTCCACCACTGGAAGGCAACTAACACCCCTTCCAAGTCCACCATTTCCCCGAACACATCCAATCAAAATTTTGTTGTCTCGTTTGTTGTTTTTTTTTCCCGAGATTTTTGTCTCTGTTGGTTTTTTGTCATGACTGGCCAGTTCGGCTTAAGATCTTTCATTTGCGAAGCAGCAAATGCAGAACCAATTTCAAAAAGGTGATTCTTTATGGATAATGTTTTCGTGGATAGCCAATAATTAATTTCGTGGTAAGAGAATAAACGCTCTAACGCGAGTATTGAAAAACAAATATATAAGTTTATTTAGTCATAATGTTTCGAACATGAGAGACTCATTTAGTTGTATTCAAACTACAAAAACTTTCAATCCAAATGTTTTGAAAGGAAATAAGCAAATAACACCCATACAACTATCAGGCTACGACTGATGCATTATAATATCCTTTTAGGAAAGCACTAGTCATAGGCCTACTTTAACCTTATCAACATTTATAAACAAGTATTTTTTTCGAATAAAAGCAACGAACAAGTTTAATACCTTCAGATGAATATGAGATATTATGTGTTTCAGGAGGACTACAACCTTGACTTCCTCTTCCCAACTCGTTATGCTTAAGTTTAGTCACCAACTGGCCTTGTTTTTTAATTAATTTGAAAAAAAACTGTCACAAAATAAGCTTTTGGAAGAAAAGTGAGCAGAAATAAGGTTAGACAATTTTGCAATGTCAAACTACCACACATCACCAGTAAAGAATAAATGAAACCCAAAACGATCAGATATCACAGTAAATAACCGGTTTAAACTCAAAATGAGCAAAAATTGACATTAGTAAAGCTGACGCTCCCTATTGCTTCTGGAGACCAGAACATAACTTACAATTTACTGAAAAACTAAATATATTCTAAATATTTTTTTCTAACATTAATAAATCGAAATTATCAAGACTTTAAGGAATAAATATATTAAACTGTCAATTCAAATTCATTTTTCTTGTAAAGTACAAATTATGTTCTGATCTTCTGAAGGCATGGGGCGGGGGGGGGGGGGGAGGGTGGGGCTTCAGCTCTACTCTTGATAATTTCAGATCATTTTAAGTTTGACTCGAATATTTATCGTGAGTTCGGTTCGTTTTGGGTTTCATTTATTTATTGATGATGATTTGTGGTAGTTTTTCGCTTGGAAAATTCTTTGACTTCATTTCTAATCACTTTTGGTTTCATGTAGCTGTTTATTTTTCTTAGAAAATCTTATTTTGTGAAAGTTCTTTAAATTAACCTCATAAAGAACGAACCTTGGCCCATAAGTAGAATGCTAATATGGAATTCTAGCACTGCTATAGCCACTACTCTTTTCTTCCTTATTGGTTTAATATCATGAAGAAGGTTTAACGGCGATTCCGTAGATATGATAGTTTGGATTCTATGGAAGCTCTACACCTTTTCAAAGAGAGTGAGTACTACGCTTTACTTCTTCGATGTGTTCTGTACAATACACAGGTGGCGTTTGAACAGTGTTGTCAATTTAAAATAGAGTTTAACATTATAGCATACTAAAAAGTTCATACTAAAAGAGATGTAGATGGCAAGAAAAGAATTTTAATAATGGATAGCTTTACTTCTTCGATGTGTTCTGTATAATAAACAAGTGGCGTTTGAACAGTGTTGTCAGTTTAAAATATGGTCTAACGTTATAGTATACTAAAAATTTGATACTAAGAGAGATGTAGATGGCAAGAAAAGAATTTTAATAAAGAAATTCATAACAATCCATAGAAATCCTTACAGATAAAGTAGTGAGGTATACATTATTTTGAACAATCATGGATAATAAGCACCAACGACCCTAACCACCAGGGACTTCAACCCTCCAAAGGTCCCCTATCCCCAAACTCCAAGGGGTCCCCCCTCCAACTTTTTGCCCCCCCCCTCCCCATTTTTTTTTTACATGATATATTTTTCCAACTTTTTTTTTACATGTCTTCGCATGAGATGAAATAAACTTAAATTCAGTTGTGTTTTGTCGTGGTTTATCTTGTCACGGTCACATTCTCTTGATTTTTGAAAGTTCATTCTGGATTTCTGTCATTGAAATGCAAGTTGGAATATTTCAGTAGTGTCTTGTTGTGATTTACCTTGTCCCAGTTAAATTCTCTTAATTTTTTAAAGTTCATTTTGAATTTCTTTAATTGAAATGCAAGAGTTGGATTATTTCAGTAGTTTTTTGTCGTGGTTTAGCTTGTCGCAGTTACATTCTCTTGATTTTTCAAAGTTCATTTTGAATTTCTTTCGTTGAAATGCAAGAGTTGGAATATTTCAGTAGTGTTTTGTTGTGCTTTACCTTGTCACAGTTAAATTCTCTTGATTTTTAAAAATTTATTTTGAATTTCTGTCGTGAAATGTAAGAGTTGGAATATTTCAATAGTGTTTCGTCGTGGTTTACCATGTCAAAGTTACATTCTCTTGATATTTCAAAGTTCATTTTGATTTCTTTCGTGAAATGCAAGAGTTGGAATATTTCAGTAGTGTTTTGTCGTTGTTTACCTTGTCACAGTTACATTCTCTTGATTTTTCAAAATTCATTTTGGATTTCTTTCCTTGAAATGCAAGAATTGGAATATTTCAGAAGTGTTTTGTCGTGGTTTACCTTGTCACAGTTACATTCTCTTGATTTTTCAAAGTTCATTTTGAATTTCTTTCATTGAAATGCAAGAGTTGGATTATTTCAGTAGTGTTTTTCGTGGTTTACCTTGTCACAGTTACATTCTCTTGATTTTTCAAAGTTCGTTTTCGATTTCTTTCGTTGAAATGTAAGATTTGGAATATTTCAGTAGTGTCTTGTTGTGCTTTACCTTATCAAATTTACATTTTCTTGATTTTTCAAAGTTCATTTTGGATTTCTTTCGTTGAAATACAAGAATTGGAATATTTCAGTAGTGTTTTGTCGTGGTTTACCTTGTCACAGCTACATTCTCTTGATTTGTCAAAGTTCATTTTTGGATTTCTTTCGTTGAAATGCAAGAGTTGGAATATTTCAGTAGTGTTTTGTTATGGTTTACCTTGTCACAGTTACATTCTCTTGATTTTTCAAAGTTCATTTTGGATTTCTTTCGTTGAAATGCAAGAGTTTGAATATTTCAGTAGTGTTTTGTCATGGTTTACATTGTCACAGTTACATTCTCTTGATTTTTCAAAGTTCATTTTGGATTTCTTTCGTTGAAATGCAAGAAGGGTTTTTGACCGTAAACTCTAGTTTTTTATAAGAAAATTATGGAAAATACAATTCTCTGGTTCAAATGTGAAACTTAAGTTCATTTATGGATCGAAAAATAAAACTATTTATTTTTATCGTAACGAGGTTACGTGCGCGCACGTAACCTCGTCTATATTAACCATAAAAAATTAAATAAAGCTATGTCGACTTTGCATGTCTCTCTCACTATGTATTCGCCGTCGCGGTGTACACTCCATGTCTTTCTTGTCAATTTTACCCGATTTAGCCGACAAATGGTATTGATAATGCATTTAAAGGATTTTGGTAAAGCATTTATTTACTCTGATACCTAGATTTTGTCAATTTTATCCCATGTATCCGAGAAAATGACTTTGATATGGAAATTAATCACTCTAATGCTTAGATTTTATCAATTTTATCCTATATATCCGGCAAACGACATTGATAGTGATTTTATTGACTGTGACACATAGATTTTGTCAATTTTTTTCGATGTATTTTGCAAAGAATGTTGATAAAAAAAATATGCACTCTAACACTCAGATTATGTCAATTTTAATCTATGTATCTGAGAAAAGGTTGTTGATGTAGAATTTAACTACTCTGATAGTTAGATTTTGTCAATTTTATCCGAAAAATCCGATAGAGGATGTTGTTGAAACATTTATTCATTCTGATATTTAGATATTGTAAATTTCTATTCGATCTGTCTGACAAAAGATGTATATAAAAAAATTATTCACTATGACACTTAGATTCTGTCAATTTCATTCGATTTATCCGGCAAAGGATGTTGTTAAAAAAAATATTCACTCTGACACTTATATATCGTCAATTTTACCCGAAATATCCGAAAAAGGATGTTGATAATGAATTTATTCATTCTGAAATTTAGACTTTGTCAATTTTATCCGGTGTATCTGCCAAAGGATTTTGATAAAATAACTTATTCACTCTAACACTTTGAATTTGGAGATTGTACCCTATGTATCTGAGAAAAGGATGTTGATATAGAATTAAGTCACTCTGATACTTAGATTTTGTCAATTTTATCCGACTTGTCCGATAAAGGATGTTGTTAAAGTATTTCTTCATTCTGAAATTTAGATTTTGTCAATTTTATTTGATGTATCTGACAAACGATGTTGATAAAAAAAATTATTCACTCTGTTACTTATATTTTGTCAATTTTATCCGATATATCCGACAAAGGATGTTGATAATGAATTTATTCATTCTGAAATTTAGATTTTGTCAATTTCATTTGATGTATCTGACAAAGGATGTTGATAAAAAAAATTTATTCACTCTGACACTTATATTTTATCAATTTTATTCGATGTATCTGACAAAGGATGTTGATAGAAAAATTTATTCACTCTGACACTTAGATTTTGTCAATTTTATCCGACATATCCGACAAAGGACGTTGATAAAGCATTTATTCATTCTGAAATTTAGATTTTGTCAATTTTATCCGATGTATCTGCCAAAGGATGTTGATAAAAAAAATTGATTCACTCTAACACTTAGAATTTGTCAATTTTATCCTATGTATCCGAGAAAAGGATGCTGATATAGAATTTAGTCACCCTGATACTTAGATTTTGTCAATTTTATCCCATATTTCCAATAACGGATGTTGTTAAAGTATTTATTCATTCTGAAATTTAGATTATGTCAATTTTATTTGATGTATCTGACAAAGGATGTTGATAAAAAAAATTATTCACTCTGTCACTTATATTTTGTCAATTTTATCCGACATATCCAACAAAGGATGTTGATAATGAATTTATTCAATCTTAAATTTAGATTTTGTCAATTTTATTTGATGTATCTGACAAAGGATGTTGATAAAAAAAATGTATTCACTCTGACACTTATATTTTATCAATTTTATTCGATGTATCTGGCAAAGGATGTTGATAAAAAAATTATTCACTCTAATGTATCCGAGAAAAGGATGTTGATATAGAATTTAGTCACTCTGATACTTAGATTTTGTCATTTTATCCGACATATCCGATAAAGGATGTTGTTAAAGCATTTATTCATTCTGAAATTTAGATTTTATCAATTTTATTTGATGTATCTGACAATGGATGTTGATAAGAAAAAATTATTCCCTGTGACACTTATATTTTATCAATTTTATCCGACATATCCGACAAAAGATGTTGATAATGAATTTATTCATTCTGAAATTTAGATTTTGTCAATGTTATTTGATGTATCTGACAAAGGATGTTGATAAAAAAAAAATTATTCACACCGACACTTAGATTCTGTAAATTTTTTCCTATGTATCCGAGAAAAGAATGTTGATAAAAAAATTTAGTCACTCTGATACATAGATTTTGTCAATTTTATCCGACATATCCGATAAAGGATGTTTTTGAAGCATTTATTCATTCTAAAAATTTAGATTTTGTCAATTTTATTTGATATATCTGACAAAGGATGTTGATAGAAAAATTTATTCCCTCTGACACTTATATTTTATCAATTTTATTCGATGTATCTGGCAAAGGAGGTTGTAAAAAAAAACATTCACTCTGATACTTAGATTTTGACAATTTTATCCGATATATCCGATAAAGGATGTTGTTAAAGCATTTATTCGTTCTGAAATTTAGATTTTGTCAATTTTATTTGATGTATCTGACAAAGGATGTTGATAGAAAAATTTATTCACTCTGACACTTATATTTTATCAATTTTATTCGATGTATCTTGGAAAGGATGTTGTAAAAAAAATATTCACTACTGATACTTAGATTTAGTCAGTTTTATCCGACATATCCGACAAAGGATGTTGATAATGAATTTATTCATTCTGAAATTTAGATTTTGTCAATTTTATTTGATGTATCTGACAAAGGATGTTGATAAAGAATTTATTCATTCTGAGACTTAACGAAAAATGGATTTAAGCTTCACCTATGAGCCAACAAATTGTATTTTCTATAATTTTCTTACAAAAAACTAGAGTTTACAGTCAAAAACCCTTATTAACTCAGCTTTTACGGAAATAGTTTTATTTTTTGATCCATAAATGGACTTAAGTTTCACATTTGAACCAGAGAATTGTATTTTCCATAATTTTCTGACAAAAAACTAGAGTTTACGGTCAAAAACCCTTATTAACTCAGATTTTACAGAAATAGTTTATTTTTTCGATCCATAAATGGACTTAATTTTCACATTTGAACCAGAGAATTGTATTTTCCGTAATTTTCTTACAAAAAACTATAGTTTACGGTCAAAAACCCTTATTAGCTCAGATTTTACGGAAATAGTTTTATTTTTCGATCCATAGATGGACTTAAGTTTCACATTTGAACCTGAGAATTGTATTTTCCATAATTTTCTTACAAAAAAAAACTAGTGTTTACGGTCAAAAACCCTTATTAGCTCAGATTTTACGGAAATAGTTTTATTTTTCGATTCAAAAAAGGACTTAAGTTTCACATTTGAACCAGAGAATTGTATTTTCCATAATTTTCTTACAAAAAACTAGAGTTTACAGTCAAAAACCCTTATTAGCTCAGATTTTAAAGAAATAGTTTATTTTTTCGATCCAAAAATGGACTTAAGTTTCACATTTGAACCAGAGAATTGTATTTTCCATAATTTTCTTACAAAAACTAGAGTTTACGGTCAAAAACCCTTATTAGCTCAGATTTTACAGAAAAAGTTTTATTTTTCGATCCAAAAAAGGACTTAGGTTTCACATTTGCACCAGAAAATTATATTTTCCATCATTTTCTTACAAAAAACTAGAGTTTACGTTCAAAAACCCTTATTAGCTCAGATTTTACAGAAACAGTTTATTTTTCGATCCAAAAATGGACTTAAGTTTCACATTTGAACCAGAGAATTGTATTTTCCATAATTTTCTTACAAAAAACTATAGTTTACGGTCAAAAATCCTAATTAGCTCAGATTTTACGTAAATAGTTTTAGTTTTCAATCCATAAATGGGCTAAAGTTTCACATTTGAACCAGAGAATTGTATTTTCCATAATTTTCTTGCAAAAAACTAGAGTTTACGGTCAAAAACCCTTATTAGCTCAGATTTTACGGAAATAGTTTTATTTTTCGATCTATAAATGGACTTAAGTTTAACATTTGAACCAGAGAATTGTTTTTTCCATAATTTTCTTACAAAAAAATAGAGTTTACGGTCAAAAACCCTTCTTGCATTTCAACGAAAGAAATCCAAAATGAACTTTGAAAAATCAAGAGAATGTAACTGTGAAATGGTAAACCACGACAAACTAGTTCTGAAATATTCCAACTCTTGCATTTCAATGAAAGAAATTCAAAATGAACTTTGAAAAATCAAGAGAATGTAACTGTGACAAGGTAAACCATGACAAAACACTACTGAAATATTCCAACCCTTGCATTTCAACGAAAGAAATTCAAAATGAACTTTGAAAAATCAAGAGAATATAACTGTGACAAGGTAAACCATAAAAAAACACTACGGAAATATTCCAACTCTTGCATTTCAACGAAAGAAATCCAAAAATGAACTTTGACAAATCAAGAGAACGTAACTGTGACAAGGTAAACAACGACAAAACACTACTGAAATATTCGAACTCTTGCATTTCAACGAAAGAAATCCAAAATTAACTTTGAAAAATCAAGAAAAAGTAAATTTGACAAGGTAAAGCACAACAAGACGCTACTGAAATATTCCAACTCTTGAATTTCAACGAAAGAAATTCAAAATGAACTTTGAAAAATTAAGAGAATGTAACTGTGACAAGGTAAACCACGACATAACAATACTGAAATATTCCAACTCTTGCATTTCAAGGAAAGAAATCCAAAATGAATTTTGCAAAATCAAGAGATTGTAACTGTGACAAGGTAAACAACGACAAAACACTACTGAAATATTCCAACTCTTGCATTTCACGAAAGAAATCAAAATGAACTTTGAAAAATCAAGAGAGTGTAACTGTGACATGGTAAACCCCGACAAAACACTACTGAAATATTCAAACTCTCACATTTCACGAAAGAATTCAAAATGAACTTTGAAAAATGAAGAGAATGTAAGAATTCAAAATGAACTTTGAAAAATCAAGAGAATGTAACTGTGACAAGGTAAACCACGACAAAACACTACTGAATATTCCAAGTCTTGCATTTCAACGAAAGAAATTCAAAATGAACTTTGAAAAATCAAGAGAATGTAAAAATTCAAAATGAACTTTGAAAAATCAAGAAAATGTAACTTTGACAAGGTAAACCACGACAAAACGCTACTGAAATATTTCAACTCTTGCATTTTAATGAAAGAATTTCAAAATGAACTTTGAAAAACCAAGAGAATGTAACTGTGACAAGGTAAACAACGATAAAACACTAATGAAATATTCTAACTCTTGCATTTCATGAAAGAAATCAAAATGAACTTTGAAATATCAAGAGAATATAACTGTGACAAGGTAAAGCACAACAAAACACTACTGACATATTCTAACTCTTGTTTTTCAAAGAAAGAAATCCAAAATGAAGTTTTAAAAATCAAGAGAATTTAACTGTGACAAGGTAAAGCACAACAAGACACTACTGAAATTTTCCAACTCTTGCATTTCAAAGAAAGAAATTCAAAATGAACTTTGAAAAATTAAGAGAATGTAACTGTGACAAGGTAAACCACAACAAAACACTACTGAAGTAATCCAACTCTTGCATTTCAATGAAAGAAATTCAAAAAGAACTTTGAAAAATCAAGAGAATGTAACTGTGACAAGGTAAAGCACAACAAAACACTACTGAAATATTCCAACTCTGGCATTTCAATGAAAGAAATCCAAAATGAACTTTGAAAAATCAAGAGAATGTGACTGTGACAAGGTAAACCACGACAAAACACTACTGAATTTAAGTATGTTTCATCTCATTCGAAGACATGTAAAAAAAAAGTTGACAAAATATATCATGTTAAAAAAAATGGGGAGGGGGGGCCAAAAAGTTGGAGGGGGGAGCCCTTGGAGTTTGGGGATAGGGGACCTTTGGAGGGTTGAAGTCCCTGGTGGTTAGGGTCGTTGGTGCTTATGATCCATGATGGTTCATACTCATTTGTACCTCACTACTTGATCTGTAAGGATTTCTGTGGATTGTTCTGAATTTCTTTATTAAAATTCTTTTCTTGCCATCTACATCTCTCTTAGTATAAACTTTTTAGTATACTATAACGTTAGACCATATTTTAAACTGACAACACTGTTCAAACGCCACTTGTATATTATACAGAACACATCGAAGAAGTAAAGCTATCCATTATTAAAATTCTTTTCTTGCCATCTACATCTTTCTTAGTATCAATTTTTTAGTATACTATAATGTTAAACTCTATTTTAAATTGACAACAATGTTCAAACGCCACTTGTGTATTATACAGAACACATCGAAGAAGTAAAGCGTAGTACTCACTCTCTTTGAAAAGGTGTAGAGCTTCCATAGAATCCAAACTATCATATCTACGGAATCGCCGTTAAACCTTCTTCATGATATTAAACCAATAAGGAAGAAAAGAGTAGTGGCTATAGCAGTGCTAGAATTCCATATTAGCATTCTACTCCCATAGTAAACAAAAATAAAAAAAAAACTTTATAATAAAACCTGGCCAGTGGAGAGAATTACTCTTATAGCTGATTCAGAAAAAGTTAACTATTATCTTGACTGGTTCTAATTGTAAAATCCCTCGCTCTTGACTATAGAAGTTAAATTTCTTTGACAATCCTTGGAAAAAAGCATTTAGGTGTATTTGCAGTTGAAAATAAAATAGTATTGTCCTAAGTAAGAAGAAGGCTCTCACCTCTATTAAGCCTTCAGTTTTCCATTCATCTTTTTATCACGATGCTTAGATATTTAAAACCACTTTATCTGCAATAAAAGGGGTGCTTTGATTCCCTTAGAACCCACGCTGTGTGTTGAGTCGTAATATATTTCTCTAGATGAGGAGTAGTTAGGGGTTAAATACCACGTCTCCTCTATTTTATCTGAAGCACCTCTAATGGAAAATTGAAAAACTTGGACTTAAAATGGGCTTTTTTGCCTTCCCCCCCCCCCCCAAATTTGCACACACCCAAGAAGATTGAAAAATATCCATTCTAATAGTATTGTAACGGGATAAAAATTCAAAACCTCAAATTTACCAATTAAGGTTACCCAAGTAAAATAAAATCACCCAAAATATGAAACTAAAAATTCAAGTAACCTACAGATAGAGTAAGACTCAAACATTTAATTTCAAAATAACGAAAAAAATGCATCTTATTCGAAAATACATTGTATAAATCTTTCCCACAGAAAATATAATAAATAAATCTACCTCCGTATCGCCAAAGCACGCAATAAATATTAGTCTGACCTAATCTTATATGACAGGAGACCAACAATGGAATTTAAATCTTAAGAGCTTGAATTCCCAAACTGTTAAGAGAAGGTAGAATTTATCATACAAAAAAATAGTCGCTAGAGATGCTAAGTATCTTTGTGTAATCTAATTGCATTGTTCTGAAAACTAAGTTTAGAACTATGTATTCCAATGTAACTAAATTTCATTGTCCTTTAACAACTTTCACAGAGATAAATTATAATTATTTTGAAATCTAGGTGATATGTCGCTAGCAAAAAAATTACAATGTAAAATTTTTTTTTGTTAAGAAAAATTCCAAAGTGAAGTTTTAAAGTCATAAATCGTGTCAAGATTTAAGTAGCCCATGGGTGTATCCCCGTCCAATACTAATGTAAGAAATACTGTCTGATCCAATAGGGCCAATGTAACATACTTTTTAGTAACGCCTGAACTTAACCTTTGGCGAAATCGAAAAGAGTAGATAGTGAGAACTTAGTAATTTTCGCGCCAGTCTTTTGCGAGTCTATTTTTCAATCTAGAAGCAGTCGATTATAAGTCTATTATCAGTTTTATCATGAGTCTTTAACCAGTTTACAGTGAACCTTTGAAAAAAGTCTAATGTAAGTGACTTATATGTTGCATTGTATATGCCCCAGTCTATAACATTGTCTTAGTGTCTATGACTGTGAAGTGATATACCTGTATATTAATATTCCTGAAGCAACTTTGTACCGCTTATGTGAGTAAAAAATAAATACAATACTTTCTAAATTTTATCACTTTATGTTTGTATTTATCAAGATAATTTGTCCTTGTGGCTCCAATCGCTCCCTATGGAATCTGAATCCTTTCAATCTGATTTCGACTCAGTATGGCCATCAATATATGCTCCCCGTTTGAACCGCTGATTTAATTCATCACTACATGAAGTTCCCCCTCCCCTCTACTCTGTTATTATGCTCGCCAATCAGCAACTACAGGTTTAATTGAAAAACCCCCTATAAACTTATAATAGAAAACCCCCCTATAAAATATAATACAACCCCCCCCCCCTTAGAGTATAGGTTGGAACATAATTTAGGTTATAAGTTGGTTATAGGTTATAGAGTATAAGTTATAAGTTATACATGATAAAGAGTATAGGTTACAACACGATTTAGGTTATAAGTAGCTTATAGATTATAGATTATAAGTTAAAGCTTACACATACTATTTATCTAGGATATAGAGTGTGTTTACCATTTGGCAGCTTTAAGGGGCCTCCCCCAGGCCACTCAGTGTGTCCCCAGGTGGCGATAGTGGAACGCCCTACAGATATGTAGGGTACCTCCATAGGAGACACGGACCAAGGGAGGACCTTGTCCCTGGGGTCCATAATAGAAACTGGGGCACCCTCGCCCGGGGCCATAAATACAGGCGGAAAACGAAGAAGCCCCCTCAAATGTAGTCTCAATAGGGCCCACCAATGTGTCCCCACGTCCCATAAGTTAAAAACCTTCTCCCAGTAATGGGTTTCATCGCGGGAGGATCCTCTATAGGACAACTACGGCAGGACGTAAGATCCAGATCTATGGACAACGGCTCTGCAAAGGGCTGCCTCGACCTTTTCCGGTTCTAAGCCGGTATAAGCACTTCGGTGTAGACTTGAGAAGAGATGTAATCCCTGTGCTGCACTGGTATCCGGGATCATTGCTTTTCCTGAGGCCAAAATAATATCAATGATTTAAAGAACATGAAAACTGGAACTTGGAATGTAACGACGTTAAAAAATGACTATCGAATCGAAATTTTGACTGACGAATTCAAACGATTCCAGGGAACAGTTTCAACAGAAAAATTCAGAAAACAGAATATTCAAACAGAAAAATTTCCAGGAACAGTTGAACACTAAACTTAAGGATTTAAAATTTGACAGTGTGGAAGATGCTTGGAATAATTTTAGAAAAATAATTTGTGACTGAAGGTGTCTTAGGAAAGAAAGCTAGGACTGCAGCTAAGAATATTAGTGAAAAGGCTTTATGTTTAATAGAAAGGAGTAGGGACTTGTACAAGAATTATCTGAGTGATAGATCATATGAAAACAAAAGGAATGTAAAGAAAATGGAGAAAGCATTAAAATATGAAGTAAGGAGGTGTGAAGTGAGGGCCGGGTATAAGATTGCCAAGGATCTGGAAGATGCAGCTAGACGGCATAATAGTAAAATATTGTACTGGCATGTTAATAAATTGAGAGGGAGTAGTCAATCCGGACTTGTTCCAGGTAAAGATAGGAACAGGGCCACAATTAATGATAAGGAAAGAGTTAAAGAGAGATGGGCAGAACATTTTGAGAATTTGCTAAACCGAGATAGAGTTGCAGGAAAAGATATAGAGGAAAATGAAAAAGTTTGTGATACCTTGGATGTAAAGGAAGATTTGTTTTGTGAGGAAGAATTAGCTACAGTTCTAAAAGGATTAAACAATATGAAGGTTCCAGGTGCTGATAATGTGGTAAATACAATTCTTAAATATGGTGGCTCTGAGGTTAGAAATAAGTTACTGAAGATTATGAATAAAGAGGAAGTACCTAACGATTTTTGGGAAAACCTTAATTAGGCCACTTTAAAAGAAAGATAAGAATGACTGTGATAATTATCGAGGCATTAGTCTGATCTCTGTGGTTAGCAAATTACTTAGTAATATGATACTTTTTAGACTGAGAGATGCCGTAGACAGTTTTAAGAGAAGAACAGTACGGTTTTAGAAAAGGTGGAGGATGTGTCGACCAAATTTTCACTCTTAGGTTAATAATTGAGAAGTGCCTGAGTTGTCAAACACCTTCGGTTCTCAGTTTTATAGATTATGAGCAAGCGTTCGATTCTGTTGATAGAAGAGCTTTAGTATAGGTTTTATCCTTGTATGGTATACCAGACAAATACATTAAAGTGATTAGTGCTATGTATGCACTGCTGCGGTTAAGATAGAAAATGAGGTTAGCAGCTGGTTTTGTATAAAATCAGGAGTTAAGCAGGGTTGTGTTCTATCCCTTTTTATACGGATTATTTTGATGGACTTTGTCTTAAAGAACTCAGGAAAAGCAATGGGAGACCACAGAATCAAATAGGGAGGAAAAGGTCTCCTGGACATAGATTATGCAGACGATTTAAGCATCCTAGATGAAAGTGTGAGCAAAATTAATTAGCTCTCAGAGGTTTTGCGAGTTCAGGGTGCTAGAATAGGTTCGAAAATTAATGTTAAGAAGACTAAGTCACTAAGGCTAGAAATAAGTGAAGAAGAAAAGGTGACGTAGATAATTCAGAGGGGAGTATTTCGAACAAATAAATGGTTTACCTATGGGGGTCCCTTTATCCCCTTTATTAGCTAATATTTTTGTGGAGAATATTGAAACAATTGCGTTAGATTCATTTTTTAAAACATATTTTCTGGGGCCAGTATATGGATGACATTATTTCAGTATGGGATTATGGGGAGGAGGAATTAAAAGGATTTTTGGAACATCTTAATTGTTTGGGGGGGGGTTAAAGTTTACTGTTGAATTGGAAAGGAATGGAGAACTTCCTTTTCTTGATGTTCTTCTTTTGAAAAATCAAAATAGTCTGGATTTTAAAATTTACAGAAAACCGACAAATAACAAGAGATTTTTGTCTTATAGTTCCGGTCACGCTCGCCAAGTAAAAATTGGTTTGTTCATTTCTTTAACCGATCGGATCTTTAGTATTTGCTCTCCAAAATTTGTTGAGGAGGAGTTGTCTTTTCTAAGGAAAATACTAATAAGCAACATGTATCCAGAACGGTTAATTAACCAGACTTTTTCAAAAAGAAGAAAAAGGTTTCTAGAGATTTCTAAGGAAGTCTTGGAGACAACTCAGGAGAAGGATGTTTTTTGTTCCTTACCATATGTACCCGGGCTAAGTGAAAAATTTAAAAGAATTTTACACAGTAATGGTCTAAGGGTAGCTTTAAAGAGTATTAATACTTTGGGTAGTTTTCTAAATTCTGGGAAGGAGCTAACTTCATTGGGGCAACAAAGTGGGGTTTTTAGATCCCATGTACTTGCAGAAGCTCATATGTGGGACGTACTAACCAGAATTGGGAAATGAGATTATTACCAGATAAAAATTATATTTCTTCGGCTTTAAAGCAAGATTCTATGTCTGAAAGATTTAATTCAGCCCTTTCGGAACATATTTTAAATTTTCCAGACCATTTTATTTGGTTCGAGAATGTCTCTTTGATTTCTAGGGATCGGGGTTTAAAGCAAAATTTCTTGAAACTTTTGAAATAAAGAAAATCTTATTCAAGAATATTGCTTTGAATCGGGACACAGGTGAATTTGGGCTAAATTCTATCTATGATAATTTATTAAAATCAGGCAGAGTAAAGTTCAATTTACCCAATGTAGTTGACCTTTGTCCAAATTTTATATCATTGAACGCTAATGAATCAAATCCAAAAAGGTCAAAGAGGCTAGTTTTCGCTTTTACTTTGAAAAGAATTAGATATTTAAACAATATTTAGTTTTATTTGATTTCGTATATAAACTTTTTTTTAAATTGTTTTAGTTTAGTTTTATTACTGATGACGGTCACTGTATATGTGACCAAAATATCTGGTATTTTTTGTGAATTTTCTATACACTGTCTATTAAAAAGGATTTTATCACTATTTTGAACTTTTATTTTATCGTAAAGGTGGCGTTGGGTAACGAAAAGTGGGCAGTGATCAAGTGGGCAGCTTTACTTACTTTGGTAGTATTATTAGTAAGGACGGTGGGAGCAGTGAAGATGTTAAAATTAGAATAACCAAGGCTCAGGTTTTTTTTCACAGTTAAAAAAAGTTTGGAAGACTAGGAAGATAAGTCTGCAAACCAAGATTCAAATATCAGAAGCTACAGTGATGATAGTGGTCAAACATGGCTCTGAAGCATGGGCACTCCAAAAAGCGAATGAAGATTTGCTAGATGTTTTCCAGAAAAATTGCTTACGGATCGTTCTGGGTACCCGGCTGACTGACCGTATTTCAAACAGTAGAATGAACAAAAAATTCGGTTCAATACCGCTGTCTAAGGCTATAATGAAAGAAAGGTTGAGGTGGCTACGTTGTGCGGATGAACGATGACAGATTGCGAAAGATTGTCCTTTTTGGCCAACCGTCTAGGGCTTAACGGAAAGCAGGTCGTAGTCGTCTGGAGTGGGAAGACGTCATAAAGAAAGATTTAAAGGAAATTGGAAGCTCCTGGAAGGGTGTAAAAAGAGAAACTTCGAGTAGAATGGGATGGACGAGGAGCGTGCGTAGCTGTGTTGGCCTCAGGCGGCTTGGTGCTGCGGTGAGTTGTTAGTAGTAGTAGTAGTAGTAATTTTTCAATTGGCAGAGTCTTTTTCATGGAACAAGAAAGAATATTTTGACAATCAGGACAGACATAGTATTGTTTTTGACAACCTGGATACTCTTCCATTCTTTTGATTTATTTTTTGAAGAGAGAAGGATTTATCGGAAAACAGGATTTATTGATTTATTACAACTACAGGAGCAAAAGTAGTTATAAAAGTAGCCCAAAAAGTTTCAAATCAATACCCCATCGTTCGAAAGATATTGCTGAGACTTGATATTGGCAGCCAGTATACACACAGTACTTTTCCATCCGGTTTTAAAGCGTTAAGGGCGAATAGGAAAAATATGGTGGGGGGGGGGGTTGACACAATCATTAACCTTAAAAACATAGCTATCTATGATAGCGCTGCACTGCCTATTATATTACTTATATAACTTTTTGAAAACCTGGTTGCATATGGTTTTTTCGTTTAATTGAAATTCCCCTTAAACGTTCCCTAAGAGTTTCACCTTAATACCCTTAGCGGGATTAGTTACAATGGATGTGCTTGGAGATTTAAAGGGCTTCGGAGGAGGACTGTTTGCCCTCAATCCCTTTTGACTCTTAAAAAGAGCACTAGCATTTTAAATGAGCTCCTTTTAAAGTTTCTATGATATTATTATATATGATAATACTGCACTGCCTATGATGTTACTTATAACACCCTTTTGAAAACCTGCATGCACATGAGTTTTTCGTCAAATTTAAATTCCCCTAAACATTTCAAACAGTTAACGGTAAAGAACTTACGTAAGGAGCGACCCGACTCAATAGTAACCGAAATTCTAAAAAACGGAATTTTGTTAACAATAGATATATCAGAAGAATTGGATTTTTATGCTGATTTTGAATATAAAAGTTTTATTAAGTTTAGTTATACCTATCAAGGGTTACTCATTTCCGAAAAAAAGAGGGAAAGAACCCCTAAAATTCGCAAAGTCTTAATGAAAATCACACCATTAGATTTAGCGGATCAGAGAAACCCAACTGTATAGGTTTCAAGCTCCTATCAGCAAAATGTGGAAGTTTGTACTTTTTTCCAGAAGAAATATCACGGACGCGTGTTTATTTGCTTTTTGTTGTTGTTATTTTTCCAGAGGTGATCGTATCAACCCAGTGGGCCTACAGGATCGGGAAAGGGGTCATTCTAACGGAAATTGAAACTTCAAATGCCATTTTTATTTGACCAAAAAATTAGAGGGCAACTAGGCCCCCTCTCACGCCGCTTTTTTCTTTAAATCGTTCGATCAAAATTCTGAGATGGCTATTTTCCTCAGCATAGTTGAAAAGCCTAATAACTATGTCTTTGGAGGTAACATGACCCTCCATAGCCCCTGGGGAAAGGTCTTTAGGTTTTTAAATTTGTCCACTGTCTACATATAGTATTAGTATTTTGGGAAGTATGCATACATTTTTCGGGTGTGGAGGGGAGTACGAATTTTTGCTGGGGGGACTTAGCACAGGGAGAAGTTTTGACGAAGAGGAAATTTTTTAGGGGTGAACGTTTAAGGGGAAATTGTATACTGGGGGAATTTGCTAGAATTCCTATAAGAAATTTCTTTGTGTGCTGTTTTCTCTTTAATGATTGAATTTTGCTCGTGGAGGTGTTAAGGGTAATTGTCCGGGGTAAATTTTCGCCAGGATTGAATTTTCAAGAGGATATTTCCGTGAGGAGGGGGATTTTTTCGTGGAGGTGGAACCATGTTTTCTGGCATTTTTTTAAAAAACGATCAGAAATTGAATTTTAAAAAAAACAAGTTTTCAACTGAAAGTAAGGAGCAATATTAAGGCCTAGAACGAACAAAAATTATTACGTATACGAGGGGGGTTTCCCCTTCCTCAAAACCTCACTCTTTATGCTTAAGTTTAAATTGTGTCCCAATTGTTTAAGAACGACTCTTGAAACACAAGGGTCCTTTAATTTGAACAATAAGTAACTTTTTTTTAAAGTGCCGAAAAACTTTAGCGTGAAGAGCGAGGTGTTGAGGAGGGAGCAAGCCCCCTCGTATAAGCCCCCTCGTGTAATAATTTCTGTTCGTTTTAAGTCTTAATATTGCTCCTTTCTTTCAGTTGAAAACAATTTTTTTTTTTTTTTTTTTTTTTTTATTCCCTACAAGATTCACTTTAATACTATTAGCGTGATTAGTTACAGCAACCGTAGTAGTAGTCATAGTATATATATAGTGCCTTCTGGTTAGTTCAAAATCCGCCATAACTTACCCTGACGTGGCATTGCAATAGCCTCAGCCTTGGTAGTTACTCACTATAGAAGCAGAAGTTTGAGTGGTAGGACTAGCAATAGTGGCAGTTATACCGTGCAAACATTGCCTTTTTCGTCTATTGATAATCTCCCTTATCATTTCCTGAAAATTCTAAATTATTAAACTCAGTTATTCCTAAGTTACGCCCTTTTGACAATCTTTATGAACATAAGGAGTCTTGGTAAAATATATTATATGTAAATAATGGACAAATTGCATAACTTATAGCCCTTACCCCGAGGGTTGTGGGGTGGATGGTTGACATCCAAAAGGACATCGTTAATAGACCTTTTGAGTATGAGAAACGAAATATCTATCTCAAAATTTTGATTGGATGTGTTTGGAGAAATAGTGTTTATTGAAGGAGGGCTAGATGCCCTCTAATAGATTTTAACTTTTGAAAAGGGCACTAGAACTTTCAATTTTCAATCGAATGAGCTCCTTTTGAAGTTTATTCAACAACTTCTTCCATACAAAGTGCTTTGGCTAGAAAAAAAAAACAAAGATAACCAAAAAATTACATAAAAGGTACATTGTGTCTACTTCACTATTTAATCAGCCAGCACAATTGCGCTGCCTATGACCCATGAATGATTTCATATTGACAATAGTTAAAATTAAGCATAAAGAGCGCAGGTTGAAGGGAAGGATAATAAAGAACAATTCCTGCTAGTTTTGAGTTTTTATGTAGCTATTTACTGTCACACAAATATAAAAGCTTGTTTTCTCAATTTGATTTTTGTTCGCTTGTTATAGATAATCAAATCCACCTAAACTATTCAGTCTAACTTCTTTTATTTCTTGATTTCATTTAAGCTAAAAAGGATTATTTAAATTTAAATATATATTTTTCGGTTAAATTTTCTTAATTATTCTCCCCTTTTCTATGAAACTAGGGAATTTTTTGTTATATACAATAGGATTTGGGTACTCTTACACTAAATTAATTTTACATATGTTTGGTCAAAAAAGGAAAAAAAAAATGAAAAAGGTCTCTGTTAAACGGGGCAGATAAATAAGCTTCTAAAAATCCAAACAGGGGACGACCAAGTCCGACGACAAGACTCGCAAGAGGCCTGAAAAGTAAAATTGACAAGTAAGCCAACCACTAATAATTCTTAAAACGATGAACCAGGGTACGAAGGTAGGGGGGCACCTTACAAAATCCGTTTTCTCATTTCTAAAACAAGTCCAAGTCTGCGGCGGGAGCCGTAGAATGAAAAAAGTAAAGAAGTAAAGAAACCAAAATGAAAAAAATAGAATCAAACAATCTACCAAGAATATAACTACCATAAATCAGTATCAATAAATAAATGAAACCCAAAACAAACAGAAATTAAAATAAGTCAAACTCATAACGAGCAGAAATCAATATGAGAAGGGTTCTAAACCCCAAGCTTTCTAAAAACCAGAATGTAATGTGTACTTTACTGAAAATAAATTCAAATTAATTTACGGAAAAAAATGTCCATTGTGAGTTTAATATACATATTCTGATATTTATTCCTTAAAATCTTGATTAATTTTTGATTTCTTAAAGTTATAAAAGAGAAAACATTTAAAAAATTTTTTTCAGTAAAGTACAAATTATATTCTGGCTTATAGCAATCAAATAAGCCCTTTTTGAAGTTTCTAAGACATCACTTTCTATATAAACCTTATATGCCAACAGGCCATAACTTACCCTTTCCCTTAGGGCTCTGAGGGGTTATCATCCTCAAAGACCTAATTTACAGAACTTTGACCTACGTTGAAAAAAATGGCTAGCTCAAAATTTTGATTGGATGTGTTTGGGGAAATGGTGACGTGAGAGGGGGTTAGCTGCCCTTCATTCACTTTCGACTATTAAAAAGGGCACTATCCCTTTCAATTTCCAATCAAATGAGCTCTTTTTGAAACTTCTACAACAACTTTCTATATAAACCTTATATGCCCCCAGGGCAAAACTTACAACCCTTGCACTGAGGGCTCTGAGGGATTTATTATCCTAAGACTTAATTTCCAGAACTTTCAACTACGTTGAACACAATAGATATCTCAAAATTTTGATTGGATGTGTTAGGGGAAATGGTGGGCGTTAGAGGGGGGTTAGCTGCCTTTAATAACTTTCTACTATTAAATAGGGCACTAGCCCTTTCAATTTCCAACTGAATTAGTCCTTTCAATTTCAAACCGAATTAGCCCTTTTTCAAGTTTCTACCTACAACATCGCTTTCAATAAAAACCTTATATTTCCCCAGGGAATAGCTTACAACCCTTGCCCTCAGGGCTGTGGGGGGAGGGGTTGTCATCCTTACAGACCTAATTCCCAAAACTTTCAACTACGTTGAATAAAATGGCTATCTAAAAATTGTGATTGGATGTGTTTGGGGAAAAGGTGGGTGTGAGAGAGGGGTTAGTTGCCCTCAAATTACTCTCGACTATTAAAAAGAGCACTAACCGTTTGAATTTCCAATCGAATGAGCCCTTTTTCAAGTTTCTACGACAAAAATTTCAATAAAAACCTTATATACCACCAGGGCATAACTTATAACACTTGCCCTGAAAACTGTGGGGAGAGTGTCCTGCTCAAAGATATAATTTCCAAGATTTTCAACTGCGTGGAACAAAATGGCTATCTCAAAATTTTGATTGGATGTGTTTGGGGAAATGGTGGTCGTGGAATGGGTGTTAGTTGCCTTTCAATCACTTTTGAGTATCAAAAAGGGCACTATCCATTTGAATTTCCAATCGAATGAGCCCTTCTAAAAGTTTTTACGACAACGCTTTCTATAAGAACCTTTTATGCCCCAAGGGCAAAATTTATAAACCTTGCCCCGAAGACTGTGGGAGGAGTGTCCTGCTCGAAGGTATAATTTTCAAAAATTTAAACTGCGTGGAAGAAAATGACTATCTCAAAATTGTGATTGGATGTGTTTGGGGAAAAAGTGAGCGTGAGAGGGGGGTTAGTTGCCCTTCAATCACTTTCGACTAATAAAAAGGGCACTAGCCCTTTGAATTTCCAATCGAATGAGTCCATTTTGAAGTTTCTATGACAACGCTTTCTATAAAAATCTTATATGCCCCGAGGGCATAACTTACAACCCTTCCCCAGAGGGATTTGGGAGAGTGTCCTCCTCAAAAACATATTTTCTATCTGGAAATCAAGTACGCTGAACAAAATGGCTATCTCAAAATTTTGATTGGATGTGTTCGGGGAAATGGTAGGCGTGGAAGGGGTTTTAATAGACTTCCAATCACTTTCGACTATTAAAAAGGGCACAAGCAACTCCAATTTCCAATCGAATGAGCCCTTTTCGAAGTTTCTACGACAACTCCTTCGATTCGAAGTGCCCTGGCCTAAGAAAAAAAAAAACAATACATTGTGCCAACATCGTTTTTTACTTAGAGCGCGATTGTGCTGCCTATGATTCAAAAGGGCACTAGCCCTTTTAATTTCCAATCGAATGAGCCCTTTTTAACCTTCTACGACAACCCTGTCTATAAAAACTTTATATACACCCAGGGCATAACTTACAACCCTTACTCTGAGGGCTGGGGGGAGGAGGGTTGTCACCCTTAAAGACCTAATTTCCAGAACTTTCAACTACGTTGAACAAAATGCCATGTCAAAATTTTGATTGGATGTGTTTGAGGAAAAGGTTGGCGTGAGAGGGGGGTTAGTTGCCCTCCAATCACTTTCGACAATTAAAAAGGGCACTAGCCTTTTCGATTTTTTTCAATTGAAAGATTCCTTTTTGAAGTTTCTACGACAACGCTTTTTATAAAAACCTTATGTGCCCCCAGGGCATAACTTACAACCCTTGCCCTGAGGGTGTGGGGAGTTTGCCATCATCAAAGACATAATTTCCAGAACTTTCACCTACGTTGAACAAAATGGCAATCACAAAGTTTTGATTGGATGTGTCTGGGGAAACGGTAGGCGTGAGAGGGGTTAGGTGCCCTCCAATCACTTTCAACTATGAAAAGGGCACTAACCCTTTCAATTTCGAATCAAATGAGCCCTTTTTGAAGTTTCTTCGACAAAGCTTTCTATAAAAACCTTATATGCTGCCAGGGCATAACTTAAAACCTTGCCCTGAGGGCTCTGAGAGGGTTATCATCCTCAAAGACATAATTTCCAAAATTTTCAACTACGTTGAACTAAATGGCAATCTCAAAATTTTGATTGGATTTGTTTGGTGAAATGGTGGGCGTGAGAGGGGGGTTAGTTTCCCATCCAATTGCTTTCAACTATTAAAAAGGGCACAAGCCATTTCAAATTGCCAATCGAATGAGCCTTTTTTAAATTTTCTAAGACAAAGACGAGGGGGGGGGGTTGCCGCCCTCTAAGACCTAATTTCCAGAATTTAAAACTACGTTCAACAAAATGGCTATTCAAAATTTTGATTGGATGTGTTTTGGGAAAATGGTGGGCGTGAGAGGGGGTTAGTTGCCCTCCAATCATTTTAAACTATTAAAAGAGCACTAGCCGTTTGAATTTCCAATCGAATGAGCCCTTTTTCAAGTTTCTAGGACAAAGATTTCAATAAAAACCTTATATCCCACCAGGGCATATCTTATAACCCTTGCCCTAAGTGTGGGGGGAGTGTCCTGCTCAAAGATATAATTTCCAGAACTTTCAACTGCGTGGAAGAAAATGGTTGTCTCAAAATTTTGATTGGATGTGTTTGGGGGAAAAGTGGGCGTGAGAGGTGGGTTAGTTGCCCTCCAATCACTTTCGACTATTAAAAAAGGTACTAGCCCTTTGAATTTCCAATCGAATGAGTTCATTTTGAAGTTTCATCGATAACACTTTCTATAAAAATCTTATATGCCCTCAGGGCATAACTTGCAACCCTTGCCCTGATGGTTATGGGGGAGTGTCCTCCTCAAAAACATATTTTCTATCTGGAAATCAAAAACACTGAACAAACTGCCTATCTCAAAATTTGGATTGGATGTGTTTGGGGAAATGGTAGGCGTGGAAGGGGTGTTAGTTGCCTTCCAATCACTTTCGAATATTAAAAAGGGCACAAGCAACTCCAATTTCCAATCGAATGAGCCCTTTTGTGAAGTTTCTACGACAACACTCTATAAAACCTTATATGCCCTCAGGGCATAACTTACAACCCTTGCCCTGAGGGCTGGTGGGGGGGGGGGGGTGTCATCCTCAAAAACCTAATTTCTAGAACTTTCAACTATGTTGAACAAAATGGCTATCTCAAAATTTTGATTGGATGTGTTTGGCGAAATGGTGGGTGGGGGAGGGGGTTAATTACCCTCCAATCACTTTCGACCATAAAAAATTATATGCCCCTGGGGCACAACTTATAACCTTTGCCCTAAAAACTATGGGGAAGTGTCCTTCTCAAAGACAAAATTTTCAGAACTTTCAACTGCGTTGAACAAAATGGCGTTGAAAATCTCAAAATTTTGATTGGATGTGTTTGTGGAAATGGTTGGCGTGGAAGGGCTGCTAGTTGCCCTCCAATCACTTTCACTTTTATAAAGGGCACCCGCCATTTCAATTTCCAATCGAACGAGCCCTTTTTGAAGGTTCTACGACAATGCTTTCTATAAAAAAAACCTTATATACCCCCAAGGCATAACTTACAACACTTGCCCTGAGGGCTGTGGGGGGGGGGGGTGTCATACTCAAAGACAAAATTTCCAGAACTTCCGACTACGCTGAACAAAATGGCCATCTCAAAATTTTGATTGGATGTGTTTGGTGAAACGGTAGGCGTGAAAGGGGGGTTAGTTGCCCTCTAATAACTTTCGTCTAATAAAAAGGGTACTAGCCCTTTGAATTTCCAATCGAATACGCCCTTTTTCAAATTTCTAGGACTAAGCTTTCATTTAAAAAACCTTATATGATCCCATAACTTACAACCCTTGCCCTGAGGGCTGTGGGGGGAGTGTCCTCCTGAAAGACATAATTTCCAGATATTTCAACTTCGTTGAACAAAATTGCTATCTCTAAATTTTTATTGAATGTGTTTGGGGAAATGGTGGGCGTGGAAGGGGTGTTAGTTGCCTTCCAATCACTTTCGACTATCAAAAGGGACAAAAGCCCTTCCATTTTCCAATCAAATGAGCCCTGTTCGAAGCTTCTACGACAACTCCTTCGATACGAAGTGCCCTGGTCTAAGACCAAAAAAACAAAAAATCAAAAAATACATCGTTCTTTACTTAGGCACTATGATTGGCATTAGCGACATTTGATTTTATTCGATGACACCTGCATCTACAAAAGGACTATGTCAGCTTAGCAATTCAATTTTTTTTTTCTTGTTTTTATTTAATTGCTGGAAAATTTTCGTTAACAAGATAAACAAGCCTAGTTACATTACCAAGTTTTCTCCCCGATTTATCCTGGCCAAGGATGTACTCTTCGTGACATGAATAAACCATTCCGTCATTTAAAAGCATAAGAGTGTGGTCGCTACCACAAGCAACTAGAAAAAAGAGAGATTTTTAATGAAAATACCTCTCTCTCTCTCTCTCTCTCTCTCTCTCTCTCTCTCTCTCTCTCTCTCTCTCTCTCTCTCTCTCTCTCTCTCTCTCTCTCTCTCTCTCTCTCTCTCTCTCTCTCTCTCTCTCTCTCTCTCTCTCTCTCTCTCTCTCTCTCTCTCTCTCTCTCTCTCTCTCTCTCTCTCTCTCTCTCTCTCTCTCTCTCTCTCTCTCTCTCTCTCTCTCTCTCTCTCTCTCTCTCTCTCTCTCTCTCTCTCTCTCTCTCTCTCTCTCTCTCTCTCTCTCTCTCTCTCTCTCTCTCTCTCTCTCTCTCTCTCTCTCTCTCTCTCTCTCTCTCTCTCTCTCTCTCTCTCTCTCTCTCTCTCTCTCTCTCTCTCTCTCTCTCTCTCTCTCTCTCTCTCTCTCTCTCTCTCTCTCTCTCTCTCTCTCTCTCTCTCTCTCTCTCTCTCTCTCTCTCTCTCTCTCTCTCTCTCTCTCTCTCTCTCTCTCTCTCTCTCTCTCTCTCTCTCTCTCTCTCTCTCTCTCTCTCTCTCTCTCTCTCTCTCTCTCTCTCTCTCTCTCTCTCTCTCTCTCTCTCTCTCTCTCTCTCTCTCTCTCTCTCTCTCTCTCTCTCTCTCTCTCTCTCTCTCTCTCTCTCTCTCTCTCTCTCTCTCTCTCTCTCTCTCTCTCTCTCTCTCTCTCTCTCTCTCTCTCTCTCTCTCTCTCTCTCTCTCTCTCTCTCTCTCTCTCTCTCTCTCTCTCTCTCTCTCTCTCTCTCTCTCTCTCTCTCTCTCTCTCTCTCTCTCTCTCTCTCTCTCTCTCTCTCTCTCTCTCTCTCTCTCTCTCTCTCTCTCTCTCTCTCTCTCTCTCTCTCTCTCTCTCTCTCTCACTCTGCCATATCTTGCTGGCAAGTAAAATTAAGCTAGAACAAAAAAGGGATCCGAGGTTAAGATCAGTGAACAGTTCTGACAAACGTTAGTGGGGGTCAACAAAAGTCACATCGCAGTTATGATCATAGAATAAAAATAAGGCAGCACGAAAAAAGGATCCGAGGTTAAGATCAGTGAACAGTTCTGAAAAACGTTAGCGGGGGTTAACAAAAGTCACATCTTAGTCACACTTATAGCAGTTAAGAACAGGGAACAAAATTTATACCGTTTCCCAATGTAGTGTAGAGGTATGGTGCTTACCTTGTTTTACTTCGTCCACTCGATCAAAGATTATCTTGCGTGGTCTGTCAGCATTGTTGTCAACCCCAAGCTCCCCTTTTACTGATTTGCCCCATCCAAACATTGTAGGTAGGAATTTCTGAAACAAAGGAAAAACAGTAAATGACTATTTGAATAAGCAAGTATGTTTATTGCGCTAAAAGCCCAAGGATCACTTTTAAATAATGGACATTAAATAAAAAACATTACATAACAGAACGACGAAAAACACAAATCCCCAAAATCTACTTCTGGGCTGCATTACCAAACTGATAAAATCCTCCAAAATATTTAACACTTGCAAAACATACATTCCTCATATTATTCACCAGCCATCTGTCATCGAACCTACACTTTCCCTGAAATGACATCTGGAGGGGGACAAGGGAACCATTTTAAGATTTGCCCTCAACCAGGCATTCAACTCCTGACTAAACGAATCAAATCAGGAGATCAGCACATGCGCAACGCAGACCATGGTTCTGAAGGCTAAAAGACTTTTTTTTAAGTATTGATCTGAATACTGACTGCTTGCAGAAACAGTCCCAACCATTGTTACAAGGACACCTATATCTAAGGACATTTCTGACTTTTAATCCTTTTTGGTGCTTCATTTACAGAAGATAAATAAAATGTCAAATGTGCAGTAAAAATTAAAATAGCTTCTTCAAGAAGAGGCAGTTCTTGTACTAATAATAGTAACAACAGTAGTAGTATAATAGTATAGTAGTAGTATATAATTGTAGCATACTACAGTAGTAGTATAATAATAGTAGTAGCAGTTAGAAGTAGTCATAATTATAATTAAAAGAATCACCTTTGCATTTACAGAAGTCACACCTTCCCCGTCACACTAAAAGTCACACTTTTACCGTCTTTCATCAGGCTTTTTGAGCCTTCCCCGGGCAGTTGCTTGTATATAGTTTATTTTGTAATTAGTAGTAAATAAAGCAAGTCAAGTCAAGACAGTTCCAAATAGTTGCAATTCTGTCATATTGACAAGTATTTGCTGTTGTAGTCGTAAATAGCTGCAGACACAAGTAATTGATACAATCAAAGTCGCATGTACTGGCAATTGCAGTTAGAAGTAGTTTGGATTGCAGTCGCAAGTTGTCAGAGTTACAATCTGTCACAGTCACAAGTATTTTCAATTGTAAGTAGTCACATATACAAACACTTAAAAGCAGTCACAGATTGAAATTGTCACCATAGCAGTAGTACTAATAGTAAAGTTTTAGTAGCCATGAAAGGTTCAATTTAATGCTTTCAGCTGTTATTTGAATGTTGTAGAAATACCCTTTTGAAAACTTGCATGCACAGAGTTCGTTTTGATTTTGTTCAACATACACTACAATATCTTTTAATAGTTTCACCTTCATGCCCACCTATAAATCCCCCTTAAAATACCTTTAAAGTTACAACATAACATCTTTATCTATTCCTAAGATGCTATAAATACGCCAATATGACAAATTTGGGTGGACAAATTGTCTTTTGATGTAGTTCCAAATCCCTAATAATATGCTGAAAAAGTTCCAATGTCCCCCCCCCCTCTTCTTTTCCTATTATATTTAACATACACCCTTTGAAAATCGGAATATCCATAGTCCCTTTTCATGCCGTTTTATCCCCCCCCCCAAGTTATCCTAAAAGTTGAAACTTAATATCCAATTCAGTTCCTGACACATTATATCGATGCTATATTGACAACCTGGATGCACTTAAACTCTTTTGAAAAAAAACACCTTTAGAACATTGGTCTCTAGTCAATTTTGGGCCATACCTATCCCAAGCATTTCTAAAATCCTGATACCCCCCCCCCCCTCTTTTGATATTTAAATTTTGTTACTCAAAAGTTTCCGTATATTCACCTGAAGGAAACTTATAAAACCACTAACTTGGTAAAAAAAAAAAAAAATTGTGTGGTCCTCCAGGCATATAATTTGCTAATAAATAATATTATCTGTGTAGAACACATTTTATACAATAAAGTACGTTATTGCAGTACTATTATACATCTCTTTTAATCTTTAAACCTACATGAGACATTGTTCCCAAGAAAAATGTTTTGTCTTTTTTAATTGAGTCACAAAAGTATAGTTAGCCAAAAGGATACATTTCCTGCCATTCACCTACCAAAATTTTGCCATGCCCCAGTGATGAAATCTGTGCTCCATTTTGGGAATCATGGCTTTATATATATATATATATATATATATATATATATATATATATATATATATATATATATATATATATATATATATATATATATATATATATATATATATATATATATATATATATATATATATATATATATATATATATATATATATATATATATATATATTCTGTTGTTAAGAATGCTAAATGTCTTGGATCTGTTGATCAAATGTTTTTAGACTAGCACGCAATGAATTTGAGAAGAAAACGTGTGTATACTTAGAGGTGTTAAATATGTGACAATGGTTCACATATTGTACCCTGTAAGATGATTGCTGATGTTTTGTAGTTTGGAGATCCGACCATCCATTTAAATAGTGTATAGTTATATTCTGATATGGAGTGTTTCCGAGGATTTTTAAATTCGAAGTTGAGATTAGATAACATTTTAAGGTACTGGTGCATTATATCTAAAGCAGCGCTAAAAACTGTACAAGTAAACCCGACACGAAGCCCATCAAACGGCTATTTGCAAGAGATAAATGATTGTATAGCGTGGTATATGATTGAGTTTACAATATATAAACAATTGTTTTTTGGGGTTTAGGGGGGAAAAGGTACCTAGTTTAGGTTAGGTAACGTATTTAATATAATATATGCCCCCCCCCCCTAATGTGCAAATGTTTGGCTCAAATTTGTTTCTAAACTATTATATATTCATCCTGTTTTATTTTGTTTCATTAGCATTAACCGAAATTGACTTCTTTCGTGTATAGCGCTGGTTTAAATATAATGTACCAGTACCCATTTTAGACACCACAATTGGCAGTGACGGTGACCTACCAAGTGTAAAAGACTTGCCGGAATGTGATTTTTCTACGAACAGTCACAAGCTACCCAGTCTAAATTTCCTCTAAGCGTACTACAGTTAAATGCTCAAGGTTAACAAAGTGCTGACAACAAACTCAGGTTTTTACTAGCTTCGAGTCCACATGACGTTGTTACAATTTGTGAAACCTTTTTATCGGATAATACTCCTGTTTCCATGCTGGATATTTCCAATATAATATGATTATGATATAATATGATTTATTAACACTAAAAGCCCTACTGGGCCATTGTTAATATACAATACACTTCAAATAAATTATGAAGTGTTTTTTTCCGCAATAGGAAAGTCAGTGCGAAAGGTGGCCAAGCACTGGTTTTATGTTCGAAATGGTTGGTCTTCTGTCGTGTTGAGTGATGTATCTGCTTACTCCTTGAGGTTACTCCATCGGGATGCTTACCGTATATTTTATGTCCTTTTTACAGACCTCCTTCTAGTAATCTTCAGCGAGATTAAACCTCCTTCTTGTTCTCCTTCAGCGAGATATTTTTTATGTTTTTGTACAAGTGCTTGTTAAGTTGTCAGAGTGTAAAAAACCAGCTCTTATGTCGGGTGATTTCAATTTTGACCAATTAACTTTGGATTCTAATGTTTACAGAGAATTTCTTCAAAAAATGCTTTCATCAGGTTTTCTACCTAGCATTTCTCTGCATACTAGAGTTAAAACAACTACTGCTACGCTGTTGGACAATATATTTTTCTGTATCCATTCATTGAGAGCAGTAAAATCGTCTGTGATATTGTCTGACATGTCTGACCACTTCCGAGTTAGTGCTCTTTTTGATGTTACCCAAAATTCTCCTGATCAGCAGAAGCCTTCAGGAAAGAATAAAGATTCACAGATAGAAGGGATTAATTTTCAGTCTTTACATTAGCACATTGACGATCATGATTGGTCTTCTGTTTTTGCATCAGATAATGTAACTGAAGCATTTTCGTGTTTTGTTAGCCAAATGTCGCTATTAACAAACCTGTCCACTTCTTCTCGAGTTAGGCATAAGAATTATTTACAGAAATTTGACCCATGGATTTCTGATGGGACTGTTTTGTCAATTAGGGTTAAAGATAAAAAGTATAAATAATATTTATCAGTTAAAACAGAGAATTCGTTTCAAGACTATTGTTCTTATAGAAATAAATTAAATTATATTATAAGATTTGCTAAACAAAAATATTATAAAGATAGATTCGACCAATATAAATCTGACATGAGAAAGGAACCTCATTAATCAAACGATTCGACCAAATCAATTTTCTAATATTAGTGTTGATTGTCTTGAAATTAATGGAGAAATTATTTCAGACCGTAAAATAATTATGAATACTTTTGGTGATTATTCTAGTACTGCAGGATCTATGCTGGCATCTAGTGTAAAGTCAATTTCAGACCCCCCCCTGATCTCGACGATTTTGTCCCTTCTGGGAAATTACTTTCTGGGAAATCGCTTCTGGGAACCAAAAATCAGTATCAATAAATAAATGAAACCCAAAACAAACAGAAATTTAAATAAGTCAAACTCAAAACGAGCAGAAATTAATCTAAGTAGGGTTCCAAAACTTTCTGGTCATGTCTGCACTAAAGATACGCCTGAAATCTTCCGCAAAGCTGAATAATAGACCCGCTCGTTTCAACACACATCTTCTCAAAGACCCTCAAATTCGCCAAATCTACATCGATGAACTGTCTACTCAAATATTGGACCTTCTTTCTAATATTCCTATAGCTCTATCTAAAGAGGATATCGATAAACTGGTCACAGACTCCTCTAAGATCATCAGCAAAGTAGCGATGTCCACCCTAGGAACCAAAAAGGGTGATAAAAAGCCTTGGGTAACAAACGAAATCATTTTATTATATACTGAGAAACGAAAACACAATGACAGGTAAGACAGAGAGAGCAGGGACAGATATAAGTAGTTGAAGCGTGCTGTAGAAAAAGCCACCCGTAGAGTGCATCGCACCTACATTAAAGACAAATGCGAACAGTGTTAGGCTGATTTTAAGAGAGGCGATTCATACTTCATGTATAAGAGAGTTCGTGAGCTAACAAGCAAGAAAAGCCTCAGTTCTTGTACACTGCTAGATAAAAATGGCTCTCAGATACAAAGCACAGAAGGTATCCGATCGAGATGGATGGAGCATTTCAAAGAAAAGCTTAATCCTGATATCTTTCCAAACTCTGCTGTCCTGGACCTCTTGCCCGTTACTGTCTCAGATCCCAGCCCACCTCCTCTCCGTTCTGAGGTCGAAGATGCCATCCAAGCGCTGAAGACTAACAAGGCCCCTGGCCCGGACGGGATACAGGCAGAACTGCTGAAAGTCCGGTGTGAACCACTTATAGATCTTTTCCACAAGATTGTATCCGGTGCCTGGCAAAAGAGTCATTTCCCAACTTCTTGGTGCGGAGCCACAATTGTTCCACTACACAAGAAGGGGTCAAAGGCAGTTTGTGGTAATTACCGTCCTATTAGCCTAACAAGTCAAACTGCCAAGATATTTACCCAAATTGCACTCCAACAAATCAGAGTCGTATCTACCACAGTCATTCAAGAACACCAGCCGGTTTTTACCCTGGGAGATTGATCTTTATCAAATTTTCAATATTCACCAAATTTTAGAAAAATATCTGGAATTTGGTTGCGGCCTGTATCAGCTCTTCGTCGACTTTAGGCAAGCATTTGACCTTATTTGGAGAAATAGCCTATGGCATATCCTCCTCCATTACGGAATCCCACGAAACCTAGTAGATCTTATCAAGGATATGTAGTCAAAATTTGGGAGTCGTGTCATGACTAGTGAAGGTCTCACTGACAGTTTCCAGACTTTGGCAGGTGTCCTTCAAGGATGCCTTTTGTCTCCAGAGCTGTTCAACCTTTTCCTCACAGCAGTCTTATCCCTGGTGGAGACAACTTGTGGCGCACGTATAGGGGGTGTTCAGATAGATAAGCTAGCCTACGCCGACGATATCGACGAAATGGCTGAAACACCCGAGGATCTACAAGCCGTTCTTAACGACGTCTTTGAATCCACTAGTTCTTTTGGAATGATCATAAATGTATCAAAAACAAAGGCTATGTGCTGCTCACGAAAGCCAAAGGATACAGTTAAGCCAGACCTGAAAATTAATGGAGAGAGTATCCAGTGGGTTGAAGAGTTCCCTTACCTCGGCAGTCTGATAACCAGCGACAACAGACTATCAAAAGACATTAAAAGACGTCTCGCCCTCGCAAGTTCCAGTTTCAAAGCCCTTATGCCGATATGGCAAAGCAAGGATTTGTCTCTGCGTCTTAAGACACGACTTTTTGATACCCTGATCATCCCCATTGCAATCTACTCATGTGAAACATGGACACTGAAGGGAAATGACACCCGTCGACTTGCAGCATTTGAAACTAAGTGCCTCCGCCGCATCGGCGGGATCACTTACCTTGATAGAATCTCAAATTTCGAACTTCTCGAGCGCCTTAAAATACAACAAACAATTATCATGAAGATCCAGCTCCAGCAACTTCGATGGCTCGGTCATGTACAACGAATGAGTCAGTCCCGTCTCCCGAAAATCACCTCCGAAGGCCGAATTCATGGTTCTCGTCTTCGTGGTCGTCCTCCAAAAAGGTGGAAGGAAAACTGCACCTCACCACCTCTCGGACCTTCTTCGCCTAGCAGAAGACCGTGAAGCATACAAAAGGCACATCCACGCCGTTACGAAGAAAGAGGCCCCAAGACGACCTTCAAGGACGGATGGGACTTAAGTAAGTAAGTTCTAAACCCTATGCTTTCTAAAAGCTAGAATATAATTTGTACTTCATTAAAAAAAAATTCGGATGAATTTACTGACAAAAATGTGCATTGTTAGTTTAATATACATATGCTGATATTTATTCCTTAAAATCTTAATTAAATTTTGATTTCTTAAAATTATAAAAGTGAAAACATTTAAAAGAATTTTTTTTCAGTAACGTACAAATTATTATCTGGCTTTTAGAAAGCATAGGGTTTAGAACCCTACTCATATTAATTTCTGCTCGTTTTGAGTGTGACTTATTTTAATTTCTGTTTGGTTTGGGTTTCAATTATTTATTGATACTGATTTGGGGTAGTTGTATGCTTGGTAAATTATTTGATCCTATTTTAGTTCATTTTTGGTTTAATGGAGTTCTTTACTTTTATTTTGAAAAACTTATGTGCAAAAGTTTTTTCGATTAATTTCTGTTCGTTTCATGACATAATCTTTTCCAGGGAGAAAGATTGAGCCTCTTCTGAAGTTAAACAATCATCCCTTCCATAAAAATTGATAGGGCAATAGCCCTTTCTATTTCCAACCGAATGGTCCCTTTTGGAAATTTTTACGACAACGCTATCTATAAAACATTATATGACCCCGGGGCATAGCTTACAACCTTAGCCCTGAGGGCTGTGTGTGTGGGGGGGGGGGGGGGGGGGACGGTTGTCATCCTCAAAGACCTAATTGCTAGAATTTTCAACTATGTTCAACAAAATGGCATTCTCGAAATTTTAATTGGATTTGTTTTGGGAAATGGTGGGTGTGAGAGGGGGGTTTGTTACCCTCTTATCACATTCGACTATCAAAAAGGGCACTAGCCCTTTCAATTTTCAATTGAATGAGCCCCTTTTGTAGTTTCTACGACAACACTATCTACACAAACCTTATAGGCCCCCAGGCATAACTTACAACCTTTGCCGTGCGGGCTCTGGGGGGTTTGTCATCCTCAAATACCTAATTTCCAGAACTCTCAACTACGTTGAACAAAATTCCTATCTCAAAACTTTGATTGGATATGTTTGGAGAAATGGTGGGCGTGAGAGGGGGGTTAGCCCTTCAATCCCTTTCGACTATTAAAAAAGGCACTAGCCCTTTCAATTTCCAATCGAATGAGCCCTTTTTGATTTTTCTACAATATCACTTTTTATAAAAGACTTATATGCCCCAAGGGCACAACTTACAACCCTTGCACTGAAGGCTGTGGGGGGGGGGGGGTTGTGATCCTCCAAGACCTAATTTCCAAACCTTTCAACGACGTTGAACAAAATAGTTATCTCAAAATGTTGATTGGATGTGTTTGTGGAAAAAGGTGGGCGTGAGAGGGGGGTTAGTTGCCCTCCAATCACTTTCGGCTATTAAAAATGGTACTAGCCCTTTGAATTTCCAATCGAAGGAGCCGTTTTTCAAGTTTCTACGACAAAGCTTTCAGTAAAAATTTTATATGCCCCCAGGGCATAACTTATAACCCTTGCCCTGAAGACTGTGGGGGGAGTGACCTGCTCGAAGACATAATTTCCAGAACTTTCAACTGCGTTAAAGAATAGCTATCTCGAAATTTTGATTGGATGTGTTCGGGGAAATGGTGGTCTTAGAAGGGGTGTTAGTTTCCTTCTAATGGTGGGCGTGAGAAGGGGGTTAGTTGATCTCCATTCACTTTCGACTATTAAAAAGAGCACTAGCCCTTTCAATTTCCAATCAAATGAGCCCTTTTTGAAGTTTCTACGACAAAACTTTCTATAAAACCTTATATGCCCCCAGGGCAAAATTTACAGCGCTTGCCCTGAGGGTTGTGGGGGAGGGAGGGTTTTCATCCTCAAAGACCAAATTTCCATAACTGTCTACTACGTTGGACAAAACGAATATCTCAAAATTTTGATTGAATGTATGTGGGGAAATGGTGGGCGTGAGAGGGGGGTTAGTTGCCCTTCAAGCACTTTTAACTATTAAAAAGGGCACTAGCCCTTTCAATTTCCAATCGAATGAGCCCTTTTTGAAGTTTCTACGACAACTCTTTCTATAAAAACCTTATATTCCCCAGGGTGTAACTTACAACTCTTGCCCTGAGGGACATTGGGGAGGGGGGAGAGGGGTTGTCATCATCAAACACCTAATTTCCAGAACTTCAAACTACGTTGAACAAAATGGCTATCTCAAAATTTTGATTGGATAAATGATGGGCGTAAGAGGGGGGTTAGCTACCCTCCAATCACTTTTGACTATTAAAAAGGGCACTAGCCATTTCAGTTTCCAATAGAATGAGCCCTTTTTGAAGTTTCTACGGCAACGCCTTCTATGAAAACCTTATATGCCCCAGGGCATAACTTACAACCCTGGCCCTGAGGGCTGTGGGGGAGTGTCCCCCTCAAAAACATAATTTCTATCTGGAAATCAACTACGTTGAACAAAATGGCTATATCTATATTTTCATTGCATGTGTTTGGGGAATTGGTGTGCGTTGAAGGGGTGTTAGTTGCCTTCCAACCACTTTCGATAATTAAAAAGGGCACTAGCCATTCCAATTTTCAATCGAATGAGCCCTTTTCGAAGTTTCTACGACAACTCTTGACAGTAGCCAGAGTGCCTTGGCGATTTTTCTTCATGTTGCCTATTTGATACTGTTGATCATCGTTTGTTTTTTATGAAATTAAAACAACATGGATTCTCATCAAGTTCTCTTAGTTTTTTTCTTAAATCGTATCTTTCAAATAGAAAGCTGGAATCTTTTGATCGTGGAAGTGCTATTGTTCAAATTGTTTTCCTATATCAAGTGGCGTTCCTTAAGACTCTATCTTATTCCTTCTTTTTATAGATGATTTGCTGAAGTTTTACCTCTATGCAGTTATTATAATTTCTGATGATGCAGTATCTTTTGGATCTCATTCTGAATTAGCTAGATTATTTTTAAACCTTAATGTGACACTTTCAGCTGCATTTAATTCGTATTCTAGGAATCTACCTGTTAATGAAAATAAATGTCAATATATGTTGTTTTCACGTACGGGCATAGTTCAAAGCAGTACTTTTTCTATATTTTTCTTAATAATGTGTAACTTAAAAGTGTTCACCATTTTAAGCATCTTGGAATTTTTCTAGATGAAAACTTATCTTTCCGAGAGCACATTAAAATCTTGTCGCTGAAGATATCAAGAAATAAGAATCAGGGTTCTAGTTTTATCATTTACTAAGTTTGAGTTGAGGGGCTTCTTACTAACCCGGAAAACAGCTGAGTTAGGTGAATCTAGGACCTAGATTATGCCTCAGGAAGGTGCTGTAAAGCTGCTATCTTTACCAGAAGATACTCAAACCATCTGGATAATGTAGGTCCAGGAGTTTTTATCCTTCCTATTTGATAGTATATTCCCATGTTCCTTAGGACAAAGTACAAAAAAAAATTCATATACATGGGGAGACAAAACAACCCTGCTTAGCTCCCGAGTTAAACGCATCAATATTATTTTCACTTTAATGAACATTGATGGCATAATATACTAGTATATGACCTTTGCTAAAGCTTTTCTATGATCTGAATCAAATGCCTGTTCATAATTTTTAAAGCTGAGGTTTAGAGGGGCATGATGATTTAGGCCCTTCTCAAGTGTTAGTCTGAAAGTGAAAATTTAACTTAAGCATCCACTCTTCTTCCTAAAAGCACACTATTCTTCTGTAAAAACTTTATATGCAGCATTATCCCTAGTCTGATGAATATCACCTAAGTAATTTACTTCCTACATAAATTCTACCAATGTCTTCATATTTACCACATTCAAAATATATCATCTTCACATAAAGAGTTTGGGTACTTATCTCTAATAGCCATCACACTCAAGAAGTGAAGTTAGGTGAATCCTAAGAAAATGTACCTAAGTATGATGAAAATAAATACTTAGTAACAAAATTATAGAAACTACAACAGAGAATTATGGAAATCCCCCCCCCCCAAAAAAAAACAACAAACACGTTATATTAAATGGTTTCTAACCTAACCAAAATATCTAATTAAAATATAACTACATTATAGTTTATCTCTCTCATGCTAAGCTGAGCATTACCAAATACATACTGAAATACAGAGAAACCAGTTCTACATTGACCAAGAACTTGAGTGTGGTTGTGATGAGAGATAACTACCATTGTCTAATTTTAGTTTTCCTGAAGTCACTAGGTATTTCCCCTTAAAAAATTGGATTCTTAATCTTCAGCAATTCATCTCCAACTTTGCAACCACCATATTTCAAAATCGCATATACCATACTATCCCCACTGAAGCCGTATTGTTTTTAATTCTTTTAGTGCTGTGAGTAACTCCTTCCAAATTGCTGATAGATTTTCCATTCTTTTGTACATCATTACAAATTCTTTTATAAACCCTTTTCCTTTTCATCCAACGTTAAGAGGTCCTTGCTAATATTCTTAGCTCTTTTCTTTACTTTCCTCCCTCAGCCATCTTTTGCTATTTCACAAACCATTTTTCTAAAAAGATTCCATCCATCTTCTATATTTTGTTCTCAGTGCTTTTAATGTTTGTGTTGTGCTTTCTTATTTTTTTTTCATTATTTCTCTTTTATTTGTGCTCCAATACAACAGTTTTATGTGTCTTTTTTGGAAATAAATGCATCATCATCATCATTATCGAATTCTAGATTCCTGGGTTTCATACCCTACTGTTTTTTGAAAAATTTCTCAAAATCTAATCCTAGAGTCTATCAATGTCATAACTACAGTACATGAAAGGTAGTTACCCTTCCTAAGTTACCCTACTTAATTTAAATTCACTCTAGAATCAGGTACATGTTGATTTTAACTAATAAAATTAACAACAACACACCTGTAAGCAGTGATGTAATCAACAAGCAGGTTGTCTTACTATCATGTTAGTACCATGTTAACTTATTGACCTACTAACCTCCTTGAGTTTCTCTGTGGTTTTGTGTATGCTTTTAATGCTTCTTGTTTCTATTGTATTATTTCACTTTATTTTTATGCCCCATTTTCTAGTTTTATATTATGTACAAGGTTTTTTTGCCTTTTGACAATTGAGTTCACATTATAGGATTGACTGATCAAATTGCATGGCATTTATTTTTATTTACGATATATTTTTTTTTTTTTAATGACAAAATGACACAACTTGGCATTCTTTGCTTGTGATACTTGTTTATAAAATACAAAATTTATTGTATTGCCTCTCTCAAATTACCCCTATATTCCTTCTAATTGCCCCTATATTCCCCATCCTGAATGTACAGTATGCAAGGAAGCTCTCATTTTCTCATTGCCAATCTTGTGTAGTTTTTTTTTTTTCTTATATTTTCTTATGAAGTAAAAATCTAGCGATATATGTTTTACACTTGTGTATTTTAATTTCAGTACATTTTGTTTTTGTAAGTCATTGTGATGCCTTGACCAGTAAAAAACCCATTTCCAATTCCAACCAACGCAATTCTCGGAAAAAGATAGCAAAATTTTTATGACTTCAAACCATTATAACTTATTTTTATCTTTACAGTTGATTTTAATATATGTAACGTCCATAAGAATTTAGTAAAATATTTTAACTAAACTTCGATGAGAGTTCAGGAAGATTATACTTTTCTTGTTAAGCAAACACAACACAATATGATACTAATTTAAAAGAAATGACTAAAATGACCAGAACTCTCTTCTGTGGCTAAGGATGGGGACACAAAGGAGCGTAGTTAAAAGCCTTTAGGTTCAGTTCCCTGAAACTTCGATAAAACTAAATTTGGTTCTTTGGTACCTAGGTCGGTCCTGCTTGGATTTGAAGTCAGGACTGGCCAATTTTGACAGCCATAAAATTTAAAGGCATCTAAAAAAACTTTTCGGACAAGACCATATCTAAGGGGGGAAGGGTTACAGGGATTGAGGTAGGAATCAGGCTTTAATCTCATCAGGGAATTCAGCAAGTGTGAAAGCCCTTAGCATTAAATCATCTAAAAATTTAAAAAAAATATATTTTTACTTTACTTGACAATTATTTACTGTTAATTGTTAAACATCTGTATCGTCATTTTCAGCTTGGAAGCATACCTTAGCCTTAGTATCATCCAAACTGATGGCTTATGGTTGACTATGCCATTTGCCTGAATTTCATATCCGATGGAACCGATCTGCACGCCAACGAAGCCATCTAAGCTTGATTTTTAAACAGAAAGCGATAGCGTCACTCGTTTTGTGGTTTGATTCTACTCAAAGACAAAAAGTATATATAGTTATACATACATTTCACTGTGATTCCGCTGAAGACTGTCTATTTTTCTACCATAATCCGTTTTGATTTTACACTGACCTTCTAGAAATTACAAAAAAAGGAGCTGAAGAAGTTCACCAGATGTTTCTACCTAAGCTGCTGAAATTACAAGATCTTATCTTTAGATGGTCAAAGTTGAGCGTGAATTTAAGAAAATGAGGAGTAGTCCAATGAGGATAGGGTTAGATCTTCAGCGACCTAAATGAGATAATAAGGGTTAAAAACAATTAGTGCTTCTGAAAGTGCAACGTTTGGTGACTTCATTAAGAAACAGAATTTTAATGGAAAGTGCATCAATGATACAATTAAAAAGCATTGCTATAGGAATAAAGATGAATATTTTCCGAATAATGGGGTGGCTAAGCTATAAAAATTAGAAGAATCGTTCAGTGTCTGAAGAAAGTATAAAAATTGGTTGACACGTACTATCGACTACGCTGAACAATCCCGGAAGTGAAGGCAAAAATCCTGTCACTTGAACGTCGTCAAAACGTCGTACAACGTTGCGAATCGTCAGCAAAATACAATTTTAGTAGCATAAGATAGTCTAGAAGTTGGCAAAAAATTCTGCTGATTGCGCTGGTCGTCTCATTTTTATTCTTACATCAATGAAATGTCACACATATCACGTCCCTGATGTGTTGGCTGTTGAAACTAGCCATCCAATTTTGGCAAGCCACTTCAAGCAGGGACGATTCACCATTCAGAAACCGGACTGACACTTTTCTAGCATACCGATTAACCAGGCAAACGATCAGTGGAATAAAGTACTTAAAGATGTTTCCGGTGCAGTTGGTTTCACCTCTGACGAGCAGGGTCTCAGACGAACTTTAGTTGCTGGACCAGAAATCAAGAATTTGATTGAAGAGTTTGAGCCCCAGTATTTTGGAACGACAGTCCAACTACGCATCACGAAGAAAATGAAAATACTCAGAAGCAGTTTTTTTTTGTTGATGTGAAAAAGCTTGCTGATGTCATTGAGAAATTTAAAAACCTATTGTAAAACTAGTCCAAGGTATTGCTTGTGCTAGATAGTCGACCAATTTTTCAGGTAAAAGAACTTGTATCATCCCTATATCAGAACGGGGAACAGAAGTACAAGGAATTTGTGATGAACCGCTTTGTCTTGAGGAAACAACCACTGTCAGGTAGAATCCCTCAAAATAATGTCGAAGTATTTCAGAAAAAGCAAGTACATGCTGGAAACACACCAATGTAGTGCAGGTTAGATGCCTCGAGGAAGAACACAGACCTCTTTTCTAGTCTCTACATTGCTAATCAATTCAGATCTAGTGACCTGACAAACTTCTTCTCACAACAAAAGCAAATGTTTCCTCCCGCGCTTTCAAGTGAAGGTGAACTCCAAAGCAGCCCAAAATCTGATCTCATTCCACTTCTGCTTGAAGGTATAGAAATATGCTCAGAGTTGACAATATCTATTTTAGCTCCGTTTAGTTTGCAGTGTATTATGGATGGTGCTGTCATCCTGCATATGTTGAATCCCATTGAAGCCAAATTTCTAATGATCGCGCAGTCTTCGCGCTCATTCCGTATATTCGATCTCAAATCATGTGATGGATAAGGCTTAATGTCATCTTGGACGTGTATATAGAAAGAACAAAGCATGGTGCAAGGATCAGAAACCGGGTTTTGTTCACAACAAGGATACCCCAGAAGTCGAAATGGGAAAACTTCTTGCGGGTTCATGAGAATAAGCAAGAGCTACCTGACTTTCTGTCTGAATTTTTTTTTGGAAAAGATTGACCAACCCGAAAATCGATAACTATTATACGAGGAATGAATTTGTGTTGTGTTCTGACTGAATTATCGATACTAGAAATTTAAGTCCCTGTACACACAAACAGGCAGATACAAGCATTGTCCTGCACGCGAAGGTAGGCAGTGATACTGGGTACAAGCTCCTGATGGTTCAGTTGGCAGACACGGATGTTCTCGTTTTGCTGGTTAGTTTTTTCACGATTTGAATATCGTGGAATTGTGGGTGTCCTTTGGAGTTGGTGGGAACCGCAAGTTTATCCATATACCCTGCATCACTGCGAAGCTTGGGACTTCCAAATGTCAAGCACTGACAATGTTCCATGTCTTCCTTTGCTGCAGCACCACTTCTTCATTTGTGAAAGCTAGCCATGCTGCAGGATGGAATCTATGGCATATATATCCTGATGTATCATCATCGATGACTAATGCAACTGAAGGTGACAAAGACATTGACAAGGACGTTGCTGTTGAGGTCGAAGGATCTGTCATAAAAAAATTATTAATTTTCTGGTTTAATTGTTCAAAAGTTGTTGTTACCTGCCAAATTTAAGTCTCAGTGATATTTTGTGTCCAAGTGATTTGAAGTACCTCTTTTTGTTAGTTACGACGAATCTCACAAAGTGCCTAAGATTTTTTTTTGTAATATCCCCGTTTATACATGAAATGTCAAGTTGAAACATGGAAAAGTGAAAATCAGTTTACTTGTACTAAAAATACTGTTTCATTCACCCATTTGCTTTCTTGTACAGTGCAAAAAGTATTCGTTGAACGATGTTTTCGGCGTAACTACAACGTTCTGAAATGGAATTTTAATTCTTGGAATCATTTTGTATAGTCGATGGCTGGCTTCTTATTTTCAAAAAGTTAAATCAAGCTACTCAGCATATCCATAACGTTCTTAAATATAACTTTAATTCTTGTAATCAGTTTGTATAATCGATGTCCGACTTTTTATTCGGGTTGCAGCAGTAGCTAGCAACCAAGTAAGAGACGATCATGTCCAATGTTAAGAAATATAAAAACCCATAACTCCTAAATTAAGAGTGAGGTCAAAAGAAAAAGTGCACCATTAGAGCCACCTTGCCCGAAACCCTTATATATCAGACTTTCTGTCCCTTGGCTTGAATAGCAAGGGAGATACATTGGCTTGAAAATCAAGAAATATGGCAGCTACTACAGCATTCGGCCTAAACGGAATCTTTTTTTTTCCACTGATAGCTTGGCACTGGGAACATCGTAGAGAGTTGTTCAATGGCTCATTATAAAGCAAATTAACTCAATCCTTGTTTAACTAAAACCCTAATAAATCCTACCCTCAGGCATCTCAACCCTTACTTGAATGAAACCCAATGTAACTCACCCTTCCTACAAATCAACCCTCATTTAAATCAGTACCATAACTCAACTCCCCTGAAATTCAACCTCCGTTTAAATCAAACCCTATTCAACTCAACCCACATGCAACTCAGCCTTTGTTCAATTCAACCCCCCTACAATTCAACCGTCATTTAACTCCACTCCATCTAATCAACCCCCCTGAAACTCAACCTCCGTTTAACTTATTCCGATTTTGCTCAGCCTCCATTCAACTCAACCCCCATGCAAACCCTACTTAAATCAACAACGTAACTGGAAAATAGAATTCAGCCTGTTTTGTCCGAAGTGGTAAAAGTTGACTCGAATGAAATGGTCTTTGCTCATTAGCTGAGAAATCAAGTGGTCAATGAATGTAGATTGGCTTAGAAGTCATACGGTTCAAAAATGAACGAGCTCATGACCACAAATCCAGCCGGTTACTATAAAGGAATACGGCTTCTCACTGGCTCCTCTGTAAGGCAAAGTGTAAGCGTATACGACGAATCTGGGAATAAGCTCAACGCAAACGCAATTAGTAAGTATTTTGCTAGTATTTGCAGAAGCAATCCCCCAATTCCCAGTGTTCCCCCCTTGGTTGTTCAAACTGAAATACCTGTGATTTTCCCTCACGGAGTTGCAAAGGTTCTTGATAGACTTGACCCCAATAAGGCAACTTACCCTGGAGACATTCCAGCAACCCTGTACAAAGAAAACGCAGCCTTTCTAGCTGAACCTCTGACTGCCTTTTTAAACCAATGTATTTTGAGTGGTACCTTTCCGAATGATTTAAGAAAAGCAGTTGTAACGCGAATACCTAAAGTTTCGAATCCAAAAGGGGTGAGTGACCTAAGACCTATATCTTTGACCCATATTGTATCTAATATTTTCGAACATTTTCTAAAGAAATGGTTACTAGAAGATTTCTGTCATAAAATAGATCTCTGTCAATATGGGTTTATCGAAGAGTCTAACACAGTACATTATCTTATCAAAATTGTGGAAGAAGTTCTGGAGCATCTAGAAATTAAAGATGCATTTGTAGAAATATTGCAAGCAGACTTAGAAAAGGCTTTCGACAAATCAGGCCTTCTTGAGTCAATGACAGATTTTAGACCTTTTTTAATTCGGATAGTTTATAGTTTTTTACACGGACGGCAACAGTGTGTTAGTGCTGATGGGGTACAGTCAGATTTTCTTGAGGCTTTCTGTGGAATACCCCAAGGTACCAAAAGAGGACCTGTTTTTTCTTTTTTTTAATACTGTGTAACAAAATTGCGACTTGGCATGAAAACAGAGCGAAGTTTGCAGATGATTTATCATAGCTGATACTTGATAAGCTAGGATCCATGATTAGTACGGATGGCACAATTCGCCGTTTGGAGGCTGACTGTGAAGAAAAACGGCTTTCAATTAATAGGAAAAAGTCAGAACTTATGAGAGTCTCGTTAAAAAAAAAAAAAGTTCCTAGTCAAAGTGATATAAATGTGCCAATTGTAAATAATATGACAATTTTAGGTTTGACTTTTAACTCAAAAATGTCATGTATGGATCATGTAAATAATTGTACTAAGAAGGCGAATATAGCGTTGCGTAATCTAGTCACAATTCGGCGATTCAGTTTTAGTCGTTTTTCATGGTTGAATTTTCATAAACTGTACATTCGGAGTATTTTAGAGTATGCTTGTCCTGTGTGGCATCCGGGGCTAAGTAAAGAGCAAAGAAATGACCTTGAGAGTGGACAGAAACGAGCTACCCGTGTGATATTAAGTCCAGAATTCAAAAATTCTAATGATAACCTCGAAATCCCAGGCCCAGAAGGACATGAAGCCAGGTGACACTAGCTTACAATAGCCTTTGGACAAAAGCCTTTGGAAGCAAAAAGGCATCAAGATTTGCTCCTTGAACTGGCAAGAACAGTGTGTCACGCAAGGCACCAGAATAAACTGAAGCCTTGTAAGCCCGTGGCTACCAATCGATACAGTCTGTCTTGTCGACAGTATTTTGTGTCTCATTTTAATAAGTAAGTGACAAGGAAGAGTGATTATTTAAATTATTTTGTGTCTAATTTAATTCTTGTTATTTGACATAATAAATTCGTATCGTATCGTATCGTATTAGTAAATTTTTATGTATCCTTTTTATTTTATGCTGCTTTAACACAAAAATGTATTTCCTACCTCTATCTTCACTACCCTCTAAAAAGCTCTTCTTCTCTAACAAACAGTTCGTGGTAACGAACTGTAAGTAAAAAGCGACCCGGCTCAATAGTAACCGAAACTCTAAAAACGGAATTTTTATACCAATAAATATATCAAAATAATCAAATTTTGACGCTGATTTCAAATATATAAGTTACACCAAGTTTAGTTTTACCCATCAAAAGTTACGCGCCTGAGGAAATTTGCATTATTTTCGAAAAAAGAGGAAAACACCCCTTAAAATTCATAGAATTTTAATGAAAATCCCACCATCAGATTCAGCGTATCAGAGAACCCTACTATAAAAGTTTCATGCTTCTATCAGCAAAAATGTGGAATTTTGTATTTTTTGCCAGAAGGAAGATCACGGATGCGTGTTTATTTGTTGTTGTTTTTTTTTCGGGGTGGTCGTATCGAACCAGTGGTCCTAGAATATTGCGAGAGGGCTCATTCGAACGGAGGTTAAAAGTTATAGTACTATTTTTAAGTGACCAAAAATGGAGGGTAACTAGAACCCTCCCACGCTCATTTTTTTCTCAAAGTCACCCGATCAAAATTTTGAAATGCCCATTTTGTTCAGCATGGTCGAAAAATACAATAACTATGTCTTTGAGGATGACTTAATCCCCCACAGTCCCCGGAGGAAGGTCTGCAAGTTATGAACTTTGCCCAATGTTTACATATAGTATTGGTTATTGGGAAGTATACAGAAGTTTTCAAGTTTTTTTTCTGGTAGATGGGGGGGGAGGGTCGGGGTTACGAGGGAGGATTTTTCCATGGAGAAAATTTTCATGGGGGAAGGGACATTGCTATGAAGGGGGCGCCGGATTTCCCAGCATTATTTTAAAAAAGATCAGAAATTAAATAATAAAGAAAACAATTTTTCCAACTGAAAGTAAAGAGCAACATCAAAATTTAAAACGAACAGAAATTATTACGTATATGATTGGATTCGCCCCCTAGTCATTACATCGCTTTTTACGCTAATTTTTTTTTCATCGGAGCAATTTATTCTACGTTAATTTTTAATTGCGCTAATTTTCTACTTTCATCAGAGCTATTTATTCTAATTAACGGCCTTTGTGATTAAGGGGCCATTCCTAAAGAATTGGAACAAAATTCTAGGAAACGCCCTTCAAAATTGTGCCGGCATAAAAAAAAATGAACCCATTAAATCCTGTATTTGTTTTTTGAAGCTAGTCAGAATAACTACCTAATAAATTACACTTTATTTAAACAATATATGTCTTTTGCTAAAACCTGGTATAATTAAATAGTATGCCTTGGCAGCCAGAACAGGATTTACGAATAGGCCCGGGCCTAGGGGCGCACATTGCCAGGGGGCGCAATAAATTATCACTGAGTTATTTATTTCTTAGTAAAAACTGGACTGATGTGATTTATCGTCAAAGTGCCAGGTGCACTCCAACACCGCACTGCTTACTCAGAGAAAAGTGATTTTAAAACAACACAGGAATTCCGTGGCCACTTATAAACTGTCACATGACGCCCAAGAATGGCAGCAGAGAGTTCGGTATTGCCTCTCTCTTTCTTTACTTTTGGCTCATCAGTTGCGTTCTGTCCAGTGCTTCCACTATCCCCAAATTTTTGGAGATCTCCCCGAAAATATCACAAAACGGATCGACAAAAATGCTTGGGCCTAGAAGTGTCAAAGCTTTAAATCCTGTCCTGTTGGCAGCCCTGTCAAATTTGTGTTAATATAGCCTAAATCATTCAGCGATATGAAATAGCAATATTAAGACCTAAAAAATAAATGACTCATTTTAGATTATCAGAAAATAATTGTTAGGTTGATTAAAAGAACCATTTAGATCGATAGACAAAGATCAAAAAGAATTGGACATCCCTTCATGAAATCCACCAACTCTTAAGTTAGCATTGCTATGCGTAACATTTTTATTCTTAGCCACACACTCATTCGAGGTCAGGCTACCCTTTCAAACAGTTTGTGGTAACAGATTGTAAGTGAGGAACGACTCGGCTCAATAGTAACTGAAACTGTAAAGGATTTTGATATCAACAGATGCTTCAGAAGAATTGGCTTTTTATGCTGATTAATTAAAAAAAAACTGTCCGAAAAATAATTTTTTCAAAGAAAAGTAAAGGCCATTTTAAACTTAAGCTCAGGAGATACAAATACCTGTTAAAATTAAAACTAAAAACGACCAAAAATTATTATTAAAGAATAAATAAAACCCAAAACGAACAGAAATTAAATAAACAATTATAGTAAAAAACATAAAACAAGTAATAATATAAATGAAAAAATAGATTTTAAAGCGAGTAATGTTTAGATTGAATATGAAAATCAAGCTTAAAACGAAAACGAATATTTTGCTATTAAAGTTTAAATGAAACTTAAAACAAACAGAAATTAAATAACAATCAATGCGAACAAACATACAATATATACTAGTGTAAATGAACAAATAAATCTTAGAACAAGTAGGACTGGAGTTGAATACGCAAATGAAATTTGTCCTGATTAGGAATAAATAACGACAAAAGCTTGGGTGCCGCAACACTGTAGAGACCTAAAACCTGTAGCGTCATTGGCGCCTTACTAAAAACGAATTATAGTACAAATGTTTTCTTTTGTACTAAATATTGAAAATAAATATTAAAATTACAGTAAAATTTTGAACTGATGAGCTTTTAGCAATTAATATCATTATGCATCAAATATTCAGTTTAACTTATTAGTTCTTTTCAAGATTAGTCAAGACAAATATAGTTCAATCTAAAGACAAATCATATTCAATCTAAACTAGTATGATTAGTCAAGACAAATCATATTCAATCTAAGCATTACTCGCTTTAAGATCTATTTATTCATTTATATTATTACTTGTTGTATGTTTTTTGCTATGATTGTTTATTTAATTTCTGTTCGTTTTGGGTTTCATTTATTCTTTAATAGTAATTTCTGGTCGTTTTGAGTTTGAATTTTAACATGTATTCGTATCTCCTGAGCTTAAGTTTAAAATGGCCTTTACTTTTCTATGAAAAACTAATTTTTCAGACAGTTTTTTAATCAATTTTTGTTAATGTTTAATCGCAAAAAGCTTCAAGTTTCTATGGCATGGGGGGGGGGGTGCTTACTTTCCGATTATTCTTGACTTAAAAAAAAAGGATCTAGAGCTTTCAATTTAAATTGAATGAGGCTTTTTTCAAAGTCTATACGATTACCTCTTTGATAAAAACCTTATATATGAACAAGACAGCTTGCATAACTTGTGGACAGCGATTGACAAAAATGAATGGATTGAAAAAAAAGCTCCAATAAGGGCGTTTAGACCATTTCACTTACTGACACAAAGGGATCACGACTGTTTGGAATTGACCTTAATAGGATTTTGTATGCCAAAGCAATTTTACATCTATCTCAGAGTATGTATTTTAACCTTATAATTGGATAATTATAATAGATTTCCTGTGTGTTCTTCCCATACAAAACCCCTTCCCATAAGTTATAAGCCCCCTTTATTAAGTTATGGCCCAGGGTTTAACTTATAACGCCTAGCCCCGGGCCCGGGTGGGCTGTGTCGATACCGGAGTTTTTGTTATCAGAACTTTGAACTATTTTGACAAAATGTCTATCTCAAAATTTTTATCTGATTCATTTAGGGCGTGGAAGAGGGGGGGGGCTAGCTACCCTTCAATCTCTTTTGACCCTTAAAAAATAAACAAAAAATTTCCATTTTCAACCAAATGAGACCTCTCCAAAGTTTATACAAGCATCCCTTCCATAAGAAATAATGGGAAGGATTCAGAGAATCCTTATATTACAACTCTTGCCTTGAGGGCTGTGGGGGGGTTGTCATCCCCAAAGACCTAATTTCCAGAACTTAAAACTACGTTTAATAAAATGGCTGTCTCAAAATTTTGATTGGATGTCTTTGGGGAAAGGTGGGCGTGAGAGGGGGGTTAGTTGCCTTCAAATCACTTTCGACTATTAAAAAGGGCACTAGACCTTTGAATTTCCAATCGAATGAGCCTTTTTTGAAGTTTCTACGACACTGCCTTCTATAATAACCTTATATGCCCCCGAGGCATAACTTAAAACCCTTGCCGTGAGGGTTATGGGGGATTTTCCTCCTAAAAGATATTATTTCCGTCTGAAAATCAACTATGCTGAACAAAATGGCTATCTCAAATTTTTGATTGGAAGTGTTTAGAAGAATGCTAGACGTAGGGGGGGGGGCTATTCGAACACCGAAGACTTTCAGCTATCAAGTAGGGCCCTATCACGTTGAAGTTCCAGACAATGGGGTCTGTTTTGCAATTTCTACAAAAAAGTCTTATAAAAAAGACTTGAATGCCCCCAGATCAGAACTTAAAACCTTTGCCCGGAGGTTTGTGGGGGAGGGTCATACTCAAAAACATATTTTCTCTCTGGAAATCAACTATGCTGAAAAAAATGGATATCTCAAAATTTTGATTGGATATGTTTGGGGGAATGATGGGCGTCGGGGGGGGGGGGGGATAGTTGCCATTCAAACACTTTCGAATATTAAAATGGACACTAGCCCTTTAATTTACAAACGAATGAGCCTGTTTTTAAGTTTCTACGACAACGCCTTCTATAAAAACTTATATGTCCCCAGGGCATAACTTAAAACCCTTGCCCTGAGGGTTGTGTCCTCCTCAAAAATATATTTTCTATCTGGAAATCAACTACGCTGAACAAATTGTCTATCCGAAAATTTTGATTGGATTTTTTTGGTTAATTTATGGGCGTGGGGGGGAGGGGGGCTAGTTACACCCAATCACTTTTGCTTGTTAAAAAAGGCACTAGCTCTTTAATTTCTTTAATTTCCAATTGATTGATAATTTGTTGAAGATACTACGACAACGCCTTCGATAATAACCCTCATATGCCCCCCCGGCATAACTTAAACCCTTGCCCTGAGGGTTGCAGGGGAGTGTCCTCCTCAAAAACATATTTCCTATCTAGAAATCAACTACGCTGAACAAAATGGATATCTCAAATTTTGATTGGATGTTTGGGGGAATGATGGGCGTGGAGGAGGGGGGGCTAGTTGCCCTCCAATCATTTTCAACTATTAAAAAGGGCACTAGCCCTTTAATTTCCAATCGAATGAGCCTGTTTTGAAGTTTCTACGACGCCTTCTATAAAAACCTTATATGCCCCCAGGCCAAAACTTAATACCCTTGCCCTGAGGGTTGTAGGGGAGTGTTCTCCTCAATAATCTATTTTCTATTTGGAAATCAACTACGCTGAACAAAATGGTTATCTAAAATTTTGATTGGATGTGTTTGGGGGAATGACGGGCGTGGGGGGGGGGAGGCTAGTTACATTCCAATCACTTCCGACTTTTAAAAGGACACTAGTTCTTTAATTTCCAATCGAATGAGCATGTATTGAAGTTTCTACTACAACGCCTTCTAAAGTTATCTTATATGCCTCCAGGGCATAACTTAAAGCCCTTGCCCTGAGGGTTTTGGGGGAGCATCCTGCTCAAAAATATATTTTTTATCTAGAAATCAACTACGCTGAACAAAATGGCTATCTCAAAATTTTGATTGGATGTGTTTTGGGGAATGATGGGCGTGAGAGGGGGGGGGCTAGTTGCCCCCCAATCATTTTCGACTATTAAAAAGGGCACTAGCCCTTTAATTTCCAATCGAATGAGCCTGTTTTGAAGTTTCTACGACAACGCCTTCTATAAAAACCTTATATTGCACCAGGGCAAAACTTAAAACCCTCGCCCTGAGGGTTGTGGGGGAGTATCCTGCTCAAAAAGAAATTTTCTATCTGGAAATCAACTACGCTGAACAAAATGACTATCTGAAAATTTTGATGGGTTGTGTTTGGGGAAATGATGGTTGGGGGGGGGGGGGGGGGGGATAGTTAAACTCCAATCACTTTCGACTATTAAAAAGGGCACTAGCTCTTTAAGTTCCAATCGAATGAGCCTTTTTTGAAGTTTCTACAACAACGCCTTCTATAAAAACCTTATATGCCCCCAGGGCAGAACTTAAAACCCTTGCCCTGAGGGTTCTGGGGGAGTATCTTCCTCAAAAATATATTTTCTATCTGGAAATCAACTACGCCGAACAAAATGGCTATCTCAAAATTTTGATTGGATGTGTTTGGGGGAATGATGGGCGTGGGTGGGGGGGCAAGTTGCCCACCAAAAACTTTCGACTATTAAAAAGGGCACAAGAAAACACGGTTTCCGAACGAATGAGCCCCCTTTGAAGCTTCTACGACGACCCCTACCATATGAAGTGCCTCTGGGAAAAAAAAAATTATAAATAATAATAAAACATTGGAGCCGTATGGCCTTTACTATAGGCAACGCTACAGCGTTGCCTCTGATCATAGGCTTTTTGGGTTTAGACCCCGGGCACTTCGTATCGAAGGAGTTTTCGTAGAAACTTCAAAAAGGGCTCATTCGACTGGAAATTAAAAGGTCTAATGCCCTTTTTTATAGTCGAACGTAATTGGAGGGCAACTAAGCCCCCTCCCCTTTTAATTTCTTATTCTCACCCCAATTTTGAATGGGACTAAATGACCTCATTTCCCCCGTGAATCCGTCTTATTTTGAAAATATAAAAAATTTATCAGTTAAACGCTTGATGTTTCACAGTCAACCCAGCAAAGTAAACCCAGCTTCATACTATATTATTGTTTCTCTTTAGATCTTTTTTTTCTCTTCTGTAGGCCTATGGCAGGGAGCAAAAATAAATTGTTATTATTATCATTATGGTTATACACCCACAATGAGCAAGGTTTCTGCTGCTTCCTTCTTTGCTTTTCCTATCTTTATTCGAAACTATTACTTTGATCCCAATTTAACTAGACTATTTCAGTTATTAATCCGGAGGTTCCACTCTTATAATTTTCCCTTTCCCTTTAATTTATGGCTTGCTACCTGTCCCTGTAAAAAGACCTGGCAGCTGGAACGTCGAAAGTTTTCGATGTAGGGTGCGCCTTCAATGGCTCTGGAGAATCTTTATTCTTTATCCTTTATATCTTCGATTTATGCTGCTTCACAACTTTGCCTATTTAACTGCATTCAAAAAACTATAAAAATCGTATTTTCAGATACTTTAGTTTTCCCGTAATAATGGGAGGAGATCTATTCACCATTTAAATGTGTCTACTGCTTCATCAGATAATAATCAATGGATGTTAGTTATTGATACACATTATTGTGGATATCCACTACAACCATTCTTTGCCATAACAGTGGTGGGAAATAATGAGGGTAAAGAAAGCAAAGACAAATAAAGAGAATGGCAAATAATGAAATGGAAAGATACATGGTAAAGCTGGTGGCTGCTCTTTGTCCAGTAAAGATTGTAAAGGAGATGGCGTCCCCTTAACAATCTTGTCCAAGAAATTTCACGTAAAACGTACACGCATGGTAACTTTTTTTTGCGGGGGGGAGAGGGGCAGGGTGAGGTATTACCTCTGCTTGGTAGATATTTCAAAAGCAATGCTTTTGACTGGGAACATATACAAATAAGAATACATTCTCAGCAAAATTAATTTTTAAGTTTATAAAGTTTGAACTCAATAGATTACTAGCAATTTTTTTTTACTGTATGTTTCTCTAGCACTGTTGAAATAAATTATGTTTTGAATTTTACAGGGAATGATGCAGCAATTTAGGACATAATATGAGTTAGTCCATCAATAAAAATACCCAGTTTTACTTCCTTTATATTGTAATATGTTTTTGTTTTTATCCGTGGTGTATAATTATTTGATTTAGTGTTTTGCTCTGTTTAACAGTTTAACGAAATTTCTGATAAGACTCCAAGGATTTAATTAATTTCGACAGTAGGATTTTGATATACCATGACGAAATCGTGGCTGAATTGAACTGCACGGAAGTTGGGTTGAATGAAAGACAATGAGTAGGCTAACCAGTCTTCGCGATATCCTGTTGCCACCAGCACATCTTCCCACTCGGGTTTTAGGAGTGTATTAAGAGAGTGAAGATCTGACTAGTAATTGCGGTGAAGAGGTTCTTAGGACTACCCCTCAATCTCGACCCTGCAGGTTGCCACTGGAGATTTCCTTGAGAGTCGCAAGGTCTCCCATTCTCAAGACATGGCCTAGACAAAATTATGGTAGAGTTTAACGCGGAATTAACAAAAATTTGAAGCGCCTGTTGTGACACTAGTGACAACGACGATAAAACTTGCTTGAACCATTTTTGAAAAATTGACAAACCTGTCCATCAAACTGCTTATGATAATCAGCAGTAAGTCAAGAACTGTAAGGATCAGCAGTAAGCTCATACCTATCGGCAATAGAAGCTGAAACTACAAAAAATGAACTTTGAAAATAATATATAGGTCACACAAAAAGAACCTGTTCTTTTATGATGATTGGAAAGATTTGTATGTTTAAAGTTGCTAGTGTAAAGTAATAAGCACAAGAAAACTTTCAAATATCAGAACTCACTCCCCTAAGATATAGGTAAGTTAAACCTTATTATCCAAAATATTAAAAATAATTCATATATATATATATATATATATATATATATACATATATATATGTGTATATATATATATATATATATATATATATATATATATATATATATATATATATATATATATATATATATATGTAAATATAAATATTTGAAATTTTAGTAGGCTAGTTTATTTTACTACTGAAGAAGGATAAAACAAAACAGAGGGAAAATAAAATTGAATATGTCAACGAAATTTAATCATTTTGTAATTATGGTTTGTTTTTATCCATATTAATGGAAACAAATGGAAACTAAGCTTTATATCCCTCCCAACCCCACCATGACAAGATTACTTCTTTTACCTTTGTGTTTTTGACGTAGTACCTTAATAGTAGAGTAATAATACAGAAAAAAAATGCCCGAACTAGGAACAAATTGATAAAGTAATGATTTCTTCACCATCCGGACCAGAAAAATGCGCTGAACAATATATCCAAAATCTTCATCTCTAACCCGTTGCGAAATTTTTTTTTTTTTCGCTATTTTTGCTACATTAATTTTTATTTTTAATGAAAAAATGAAGTGTCACGAAATGAGTGGTTGATACGTCTATCTGTATCAGAATTGAGAGCTGAAACCGGTTCTGACGTTATTTTTTCTTATAAACGTCAAATGAAATTTTAAAAAAAAATCCATTTTCAGTAAAAAAAAATAGCAAAATTTCGCTATTTTTGGCAAAAAAAAAAACAAGTGACAACCATGATATCTTTTTTTGTGTTTTTTTGTCCATTAATGCAGATCACGATATGCGCACAATTGACGGAAATGGAACTTTCCACGGTATGGCAATTCTAGCATCTGTCACTCTCCCTCTGAAAAGCAGAGTGGCACCAATCCCATGAGGGAGTGTTTCTCTAGAAGCCGTGACGCTCAAAGGTCGAGTCTCTATTTACTCTTTTCGGATAAGTGAAGCGGTGCTTCCTCAGATTCGGTACGAGAAAATATCACAGACACTTGTGAATGATCCATTCGCATTTCTTGACAGGCTCTGGTTATCATCGTGGTTTTTAAAGAGCCCAAGACCTAACTGGAATGGTTTATGCAATAGGTTTTCTCGCACTCACTGGACGAAGATGCACAAACCCCTTGCGACAAGGCAAGTATTATTTTTTTGCCCATAATCAATCTGCCTTATAGCAATGAGTCATGCCTATACTCAACCCTGTGCTTCATTGCTTGTCAGGGGAGGAAATACGGATTTACGCCAGTCGTCACATTCGATCAGCCACTTTGGTGGAAGGCAATAAAAATTATCAAGTCCGACGTGTCAAATGAGCTGGACAACGTTATCATCAAACTCGGAGGCTTTCACTTGATGATGAGCTTCGTCGGATGCATAGGGCACCAGATGCAAGACAGCGGGCTTAAAGAAATCTTGGAAATAGTATACTCACCGGCAACGGTACCACACATACTCTCTGGAAAAGTGATTTCTAGAGCTATTAGAGTTCACATTCTCGTGAGCTCGGCTCTCTATGCTCATCTTTTAGGACAATATGCGGGAACTTTGGATACTTTCGGCCTTGAGAAACTCTTCAACGACACCCTTGAGGGGAAAATGTCCCCCAGAGACCTTGACAAAGCACCAGAGCTGGGACTACTGGAAAGTATTATCAAACAGAAGATTGAAGACCTACGAGATCACCAAACAGCAAAGCTCTGGCTGCAGTACCTTGACATGGTTAAAAAACTTCTCAAGTGTATACGTGCCGAGAGACTGGGCCTATGAGACAAGGTAGCTTCACTTACCTTGGCAGTATTAGGATATCTTCACTTACATACTAGTAAAGATTGTAATACTTCTCTAGTGTAAAGGTTTATCGACACAGGCTACCTACAAAATAAAAGCAACATCTAAGCACAGCACAAGCATTAAGTAAGCGCAAGCATGGTATAGGCACAAGCAGGGAATTAAGCACAAGCATTAAGTGGGAATTAAGCGGAATGCTACAGCTTCCTTCTTTTGTCATTTAAGCTGCCTGAATTTCCTCTTATACCAACACTCCACAGTCGCTCCCACTCATCCACTGTGAGCAGGCTTACACTCTGTAACAAGTACCTTTGGAAAGGTATGTGTAAGAAGGCGCTAGGCTCGCTTCTTACATATTCACTAACTAGTTCACTTCTTCTTCCTCTCATACTGTCTCTATTTACAGGTCTACTTTTGAAATCACACACTGTAATAAGTACCTTCAGAAAGGTATGTGTAAGAAGGCGCTAGGCTCGCTTCTTACATATTAACTAACTGGTTCACTTCTTCTTCCTCTCATACTGTCTCTATTAACAGGTCTACTTTTAAAATCACTCTTTACAGGTTCCGTTTCAGGGGTTTTCTTACAAGTCGGCAGTATCTCGTGCATGCCGTCGCTGGTGTCGCGCTTGATTCTAGGGGTGGCACCGCGGTAGCGCTCTGGCAGGGCCTAGGGATTTGATTCCGATCCTGGATCGGCAACGGGGTCATGAACTGGTCTGCCTGCAACGGCGAGGGTGGTGGCTTGGCAGTCGCGTCTGGCACTATGGCATAGTCAAGTCCTTCGCGAACCAAACTCGTTCCTTTCGGACCTTAATGTGGGTGGGCTGATAGGTGCTTGCGGTTCCTCCGCAGAATCGTACCTTCGTTTGTCTGCACCCGGTACGATCGCGGCTGTTTTGCATGAGAAACCATAACGGCCTGTTTCCACGGTCCGTCAGGCATTTTCTGAATGTGGATCACATCGCCGGGGTTGAGCTGATTTAAAGCCTTGGCTGATTTGTTGCGGTAAATTTTTTGGCGTTTCTGCATTTCAGTTCTTTGCTGAGTGAACTGTTTGATCGGGACGACCTTCTTCTTTAGGTGATATGTGGTGCATGGTAGGATGGATCTTAGTTGGCGAGACACAAGGAGTTGAGCAGGCAATGCAAACCCATCGACTGGTGTATTCCGGTATTCTAATAGACCCAGAAAGGGGTCTTCTCCGTTTTCTGTTGCCTTGGTCATGATGTTTTTTATAATCTGCACAGCTTTCTTGGCAAGTCCATTGGATTTGGGATACCCGGGACTAGATGTGCTCAGTGAAATACCCCAGGCTTTGGCAAAATTGATGAATTCCCTGGAAGTGAACTGAGGGCCATTGTCAGACATTAGCTGCAATGGTATGCCATGCCGGGCAAAGTGGGCCTTAAGTCGCGTTATGACCCCGTTGGACGATGTCATCGTAAGTCTGTCGACTTCAAGGAAACGGCTGTGATAATCGACAGTTGCTAGGAAACTGGAACCATTCCATTCAAACAGATCTGTAGCGATCTTTTGCCAAGGGAGCGTTTCTATGCTGTGGTTCATCATTGGCTCCTTCGAGTTGTTTGGCATGTGCTTGGCGCATGTTTGGCATTTTGCTATGTACTGTTCAATGTCTGCGCTAAGGCCTGGCCAGTACACTAACATCCTTGTTCGCTGTTTGGTTTTCTCAGTTCCAAGGTGGGCTGCATGTAGCTGCTGGAGTGTGGCTAACTACAGGTTCTTGGGAATGATCAATCTTTCTCCCTTGAGAAGAATGCCTTTTGTGAAAGACAGATCGTGTTGAACATTCCAGTAGGTTAGGATGTTGGTTGGGCACTCTTTTCTAGCACTCGGCCAGGCCTCTTGAATTGTTTTGACTAGGGTGCTCAAGGTTTCATCCTGCGTTGTTTCCGTCTGTATCTGCTCAAGTTTCTGGTCGCTGGCTGGAAGGTTCCGTAATACGTGGTGTACATAGATATTCAGATCTTCTTCCAGTTTTGGATCTGTATCGCTAAGATGGAGGCGTGACAGAGCGTCAGCAACTGGGATTTTGGATCCTGGTTGGAAGCTCAGACTCAGGTCGTAAGGCAGGAGCTGAAGCATTAATCGTTGCACTCATGGTGGGGCTTTGTGAATAGGATTTGCTACAACGGTTTCGAGAGGGCGGTGGTCAGTTGTGACGTCAACGTGGCGACTGTGCAGATAATGGTGGAAGTGTTTACAGCCATACACGATGGCGTATAACTCTGTTTCGAGTTGTGAATACTTCTGCTCTGTCTTGCTGAGCGATCTCGATGCATACACTGTGACCTGCCCTTCCGAAAAAAGGTGGGCGCCGAGCCCGTGGCTGGAGGCGTCAACAATGATTTCGATGTTCTTGCTCTGTTGGTTGAAGAACGGGGTGTTCGACACTATAGAGCGTTTCAGGTCCTCAAGTGTTTGGGTGTGTTCCTCTGACCAGATGAATGGGTTTGCTTTGGTCAGGTCACGGAGCGGTTTGTTTTTTGTGGATAGGCTCGGTATGTATTTGGCGAGATAGTTGATCATCCCAAAGAAGGTTAGCAGTTCTTCTTGGCATGATGGGTTTGGCATGTGGTTAATGGCGCGAAAATTTTCGGGATCTGGCTGCATCCCCGTGGAGCTGATTATGTGTCCGAAGTAGCTGACACTGGAGGCCAAAAACTCGCACTTATCTTCATTGAAACGGATACCCTTAGCTGGGGCACGTTCGAATATCACTGCTAGGCGTTCATTGAGCTCTTCTTGCGTCGCACCGTACACGATCTTGTCATCAATGATGATGAAGAAACCCTCTAGGCCTTCAAAGGCATCTTCCATCCTCCTCTGAAACTCATCTTGCGCTGAGATGATTCCAAAGGGCATTTGCTTGAAACGATATCTTCCATATATCGTGCTGAATGTCATGAGGTAAGAAGAATCTTTGGAGAGCAGAATTGACCAGTAACCGGAACGGGCATCAAGTTTTGTGAATATTTTCGCTCCGTATAGCTTGAAGGTGACGCTGTCTAGAGTGGGAATGGGATAGTGTTTAGGTCCACGGGGTCTATGCACAGTCTTATGAACCCGTCCTTCTTTTCAACTATAACCATCGAATTAACCCACTCCGTTTGGGTAACGACCTTTTCGATAATCCCGAGTTCTTCTAGGCGGCTGAGTTCTTGCTTGAGTTTATCCTGCATGGCCGCGGGTACTTGTCTTGCTGGGTAGACAGTTGGGGTGGTATTGTCTTTCAGGTATATGTTTCTCTTTTGAGTTTCCCAATTCCTTTAAACACTTCTTTGTGCTTTTCCTTCAGGAATGGTACTCTTGAAGATGTTAAGTTTACGTTCAGTACCAGCTTAATCAGGTCCAAATCAAAGCTTGAATGGTAGCCTATGATGGGGGCAGCTGAGGTGTCTACTACAAAGAATTGTTGCCTGCTACTGAGGTTATCTTTATAGCTGCATGATAATTCGCAGACTCCCATTACAGGGATCCTTGCTCCACAGTAGCTGGTGAGGCGCTGGCTTGTGGGTTTCATGGTGGGCTTTGGGGTGATGAGGTCAAAGTATTTCTTTGGAATGATACTGACCTGGACCCCTGTGTCGATTTTGAACTGGACAGGGAACTGATTGTTGATGATCAAAGGTATCACTGCTTCATCTTTGTTTTAGTTTTGTTTGATGGAGTACAGGAATACGGTTTCATCACCAGAGTCTGCTTTGACAGTGTCTTCTTCCACTGCGTTTACTGTCTTACTTTGACAAACTTGTGCAAAATAGTTGAGCTCTTTTGCAGATGGAGCATGACTTACCCTTTGCTGAGCAGACATGGGAGGGGGAGTATGTTCCACCACAGAAGTAGCATTCAATTCAATTCAATTTATTAAATATTACCATAAACACATAAATACACTTAAGCGCTAGAGGTCCCAAGAAGCATAGCTTGTAGAGGACCTCGTATCAATCACAAAATCCACACAAAACAAATCAGATAAGTAAAAAAAATACAACCATATCTAAAAAATATAAACACAATGCGAGAAAAATCAAGAAAAAAAAACAACAAAAAACAAACAACTGCTACACAATAAATTTTGACTTAATTTTATCCGAACTGAAAATGTCATGTAATATATAAGAAACCCAAGCCATTATTAGTAGTATTAAACAGCAGGTTTTAAATCTCATTCAACATAATGAGAGAGGAGAAAAGAAAAAAACTATATAATATAAAGCAAAAAAAGTAGACAAATCAGAATGAATAAAGAAATAAGGAAAAAAACAAAAATACTTCAAGCCTTAGAGAATTTTTTTCTGCAAAGGGAAGAAGTTTTTGATAAGAGAAAGCTCACTGGGAATAGAGTTCCAAAGAGCAATTGCTCTATAAATTTGTGACCTCTGAGCTGCTGAGGATACCCTTTTAGGCAGCCAAAATTGGTGAACAGAGCTCCAAAGCAAAGTCTGGCACTTACATGTTGATGCTATATCAAAATAGGATAAGATGCTTGGAGGAAGCAAGAAATTGAAGGCTTGATGAGCTAATTTTAGGTTCTGCTTCTTGATAACCACATCTAAGGCATCTAGACCTGTATCACTGTAAAGATCAGCTGTAGGATAGAGTTGGGGTAGGCAAAAAGTTGCCTTCACTGCTCTTTTCTTTGCTGTTCGGAGTTGCCGAAGGGAAGAATAGTTAGTATTGCCCCATACAGTGCAGCAATAAGAAAGATAAGGAAGGACAAATGCATAGTAAAGAGAAAGCATTACATCGGGAGGAAGAAATTGATTGGCACAATGAAGCATAGACACTTGACGAGAAATTATAGAATGTGTATAGAAAATATGAGTTTTGAAAGAAAGAAAACAATCAACATGCACACCAATAAGTTTAACACAAGAGCACTGGGGAATTATATCTGTACCATAAAAAACAAATATTGTTGGGGAAGGTTCACAAAAGTAGTATGGAGTTCGAAAATGAATAATACTACTCTTAGAGCTATTCAACAGCATCCCGTTCTGCTCACATCAATCACGCACATGGTTGAGCAGAAGCTGAGCCTTAGCAACAGCAGAGGGCAGATCATTGGAAACCACAAAAAAATTACTATCGTCTGCAAACAAAACAGTGTGGGTATCAAGGTTGGTAGATGGAGGAAGGTCATTAATATAAATAAAAAAGAGGAGTGGTCCCAAAACTGAGCCTTGAGATACCCCTTTGGAAACCAAAGCTAGATCAGAACATTTCCCATCATAACACACAAACTGAGATCTATTGGACAGGTAAGATTTAAACCATTCAAAGGCAATTTCCCAAACTCCAAGTAGAGACAGTTTTCCCAGTAAGACAAAATGATCTACCATGTTGAAAGCTTTATAAAAATCAAGAAATAGTCCTAGAACACAACGACCCTTGTCTATGTTAACACGCACAAATTCTGTAACGTCAACTAGAGCACATGCAGTAGAGAGTTTAGGTCAGAAGCCATACTGGTGATCAGACAGAACAGAACCGCTTTCAATTGAAGCACCAGTAGACAGGAATAAAAAAAGCCTCTTATGCACAACTTTTTCAAGTAATTTTCGAGAAAATTGGGAGAATTGATATAGGTCTATAATTTGACACTAAGCTGCACATAATGGTTCTGCACATAATGGTTGCTTTTTCAAGCATAAGTTCATCACCTTCAGCCAGGAGCTTCTCATGTACGTTTTGGTTTAGTATTCTGCAAACTATGCGATTGCGGACCATTTCGTTTGGGTCCATGTAAGAACATGGTTTCACTAATGTCTTGAGCTCTGTAATATATTTCTCTACACTTTCTGCCTCGGTTTGGTCTCGTTTTTGGAACAGATACCGTGCAAAAACTGTGTTCTTCTGTGGTGATGTATACACCTTAAATTGCTCAAGGTACCGTTCTATTTTGTTCCACTCCTTGTCTGCAATGGTGAAGGTTTTAAATATTTATTGTCCTTTTGCTCCAGCCCCAATAAGTAGGTAGGCACAGAGAGCTTTCTCTGTTTTGCCTGCCAGTGGGCCTGCAAACATCAGTTGGGCAAGCTCTTGGAAACGGTCCCATTCTTCTGCTAGGGAGCTGGCTTCCCAGTTGATTGATGGCTGTAGTACACCCATGAGATCCCACTTCTGACACCATGTAATACTTCTCTATTATAAAGGTTTTTTGACCCAGGCTATCTACAAAATAAAAGCAACATCTAAGCACAGCACAAGCATTAAGTAAGTGCAAGCATGGTATAGGCACAAGCAGGGAATTAACCACAAGCATTAAGTGGGAATTAAGCAGAATGCTACAAAGACAGTGGATCAGTAAAGATGAAAAAGGGTATTTTTTGGCAGTAGAAAAATAGAAGACCATTCTGCAAAAGAGGGCAAGATCATGGCAGTGATAAAGTATAGCACTAACATGGGACATTTCAAAAGGGTGAAGAAGGTTTGTTAAATATTTTCCTATGGAATTGTCTATTCATAATTTTAGGCCCTTGTTTGACGGAATGTAAACTAAACAGTAGGTTGTGTAAAAAAAAAATGTGGTTTGATCCCACTTCCTAGAGCAATAATGAAAGACAAGTTAAGATGGATAGGCCAAATAAAAAGCAGGTCATCTCAGAATGGCAAGAGGTAATAAGAAAGGATTTAATGGGAATTAGAACAAAATGGGAGAAGACAAAGAGTGAAGCTGTGAATAAGAGAAGAAGAGGAGCATGAAAAGCTATGTTGGCCTCAGGCAGCTTGGTGCAGGAATCAGTTAATAGTACCCATAGGGGTAGTATCAAAATTGACAAGACCAATAACAGTGCTGGTGAAACATAATGCAATATTAACAAAAATCATATTAGCATTTAATTCTGTCAAGGTGCTCTATACTGTTTTTTTATCATTCTAGTGGACCATATGAGGGCCCTTATTGAATTAACATGAAGATTTCATGGTTCTGTTCTCAGCTAAATAAAAGTTGCATCATGAAACTTACAGCAGAAAGCCATGTTTCTCCACACTTTATAAAATTTTCAAATATCTTTCATATATATAAGGTGAAATATTCAAATATCTTTCAGATATTTAGTATGCATGAATTATAATAATAATCAGGAACAAGGGGCTGGGGACCCTATTTAAGGTGATTCAATACCTTACAGGATCACCCTATCTCATCCATTACAAACTTTATAAGTTGTGTGGCCATACTGTTTAGAATTGATTACACAGCCTTGCTGTAACTTGGATAATAGATCAGAATAGATTACTGAAAACTAAAGCTGACAACTACATTCCCCCAAATAGAAAACTCCTTTAGCTTTTCTTGTTTGTGCAAGAGATATTGAGTGTTAATCAAACTTATATTATTAGAAAGTGGGAATTTTATTTTTTGATTAAACAAAGCAGAATTTTCTTTGATCATTTTTCTATAGGTGACTTTGGATGAATGTACAAGGAGCTTTTGTCTATCTTGGGAAAGTAGCCTAGCTCAATCAGGTGAATGAAACTTTCAGGAATGAATCCACAGCCTTAATGATCCCCTGTGAAGACATTTCAAAATCACTACCTCTATCCTCTAATGGGCATACACCATAGACCTTTGTGCTACAAAAGTGAAACCTAGACAAGCTAATTTACTTCTCCAAACAAAGACAGTGAAAGCATTCTGAGGCTTATACCAATTGAGCAATCTAGACTTAACGTCTTGAAGATCTGTAAATCTATTTCTTAAATTTAGAAAAAAAAATGTTAATATAGCTTAATATCCAACTGAAACAATTGAAACTGCATTTCCAAAAATACAGCACGTAAAAAAGAGAACAAAAATCAAAATCAAGGTAAAACATTTTTTGTCAAAGTTAGATAGATATGGACCTGTCATCAATGCATTGTTCTAAGCCCTAAAATTAAGGAAAGGGTGAAGATACCAGATTGACAGCACCTTTCAGAGCCATAATTTAGGACCTAGATTCACCTAACTCTATTATTTTTGAAGATGGCAAGAAGCCTCTCAACTAGAACTCTATCAATGATAAAATTGGAAGCCTGGTTCTTATGAAATCCTATAAATGTTTATTTGTAATTACCTGTGCCAATATTTTTACTACACTATTGGAAAAAAATACAACAAAATAAAAAAGAAGTGGTAAATTTTGCCAAATATTTAGTGGTTGGTCATATTTGAAGGAAACATTCTAAATGAATAAAAGGAGTGCCACTAGATTCCCCATTCTTTGCTTTTCCTAAATGTTGGGGTAACTTTTCTGACAAAGCAACCCCCCCCCTTGTCCCCCGCATAGTCCCAGATACACCCCTAGGAATATATAAAAACTAAAAACAAACACTTAAACAAAAAAAACTCTTACTTTATAATATGTAGCATGTTTCTATTACTCACATTATAATGTTTTCTTCCATTGTTATTTAAAGCCATTTCAAACAATATTTTTCATCTAATACTGGATCAATCAAAGAAAAAACTAAATTTAATCAAATCAAGACTTTAGAAACCCAGTTAAACAAAGAACCTTGTTATATCATATGATTCAATTAAAAGACATATATATTAAAAGGGCCTATATCTGGAAATATCAAGGGGATCAGGTATTTTGTCAGAAAAGTGAGCATGATATTTGGAAAGAGCATAAAACATGGAATCTAATGATACTACTTTTGTTTGTCTAACATATTTCCTTTTGAGATCAACCACTAAATATTTCATTTCTAAACATTCTTTTCTGTATATAATTAAGGAAATTACACAATAAGTCACTTTGTATATACTAAAGATCATAGCAATTTTTAAACTGAGAAATGACCATAGTAGCCTATTTTAAGTGCCAGCATATATAAGGTGTAGGCCTATCTAGGATATTCTGTGAAATTTAATATTTTGGCTGAGTCAATCACATAAAATTCTGAATAGCTTAGATTTACTTACATGCTGGGCAGAGACTTGGAAAGTAGAGTTCATGATATCTTTTTTATGCTCTTTAAAATTGTAACGCTTGATTTTCTTGTGAATTTAATTTTAAGCCATTAATGGACTGTCAAAGATGATACATTATTCTCTTATTTTAAACACAGCTTGTATACTACTGTTAGCCTTACTCTTGTTTCAAGCCAATGGTGCACACAGAAAACAATTATGAAATGGGGCTGACCAACACAAAACTTTAAAAATTCCTTAGAAAGTCTTTTAAGGCATTACCTTAAGTTTATTTTAGCTCTTTAAATGGAAGTTTTGAGTAAGGACTAAGGAATTAATGATAAAAACAAGCAGATTATATAGAATTTTAAGACAGAATGTAATTTTTTTTCTTGAGGGGGGGGGGGTATGAATACAATTAACAAACCCTATGCTGCCTTTTTTATGCTCTATAAAAATATAATAATTGCCTTTCTTGAAAATTCAAACTTAAGCCCATTTTAATCCCTTGAAAATGACCAAAAAAATTCTATTTTTTGGGTATAAAAGGTTTAAAACATTGGTTTCAAGCTTGTTATTTGATTTTAAACCCATTTTTTTAAAGTTATATAATCCACTACCATTGATTTATCACAATTAAGTTGGATAAAAAATTCAAAAAATTTCTCCTTTTTTCTATCCACCATTTTTCTTCTGTACCTTCTCCCTCAAGAAGGCAGTGATCTATGATAACCTTCAAAAATATATAAAATTTCTTGGTTGCCCTATAATTTAGCTAGGATGAAAGTAGAAACATCATTTGATGCTTTTTTTATGCTCTTTTATAATACAACAATTGCTTCGGTTGCAAATTGCATCTTGATCCCATAAAGGGGCCCCAAGGTATTTTATATGAATTATGAAAGAGCATACAAAAAGTATCAAATGATGTTTTCACTTTCATCCTTGCTAAGTTATATGGACCTCTGCAAATTTACCATGAAATTCCCCCCCCTCCTCTAATGTGCAAATGTATACCCTGAGTTGTCAACAGATAAAGTTTTAAATTGCAAAATTCAGCACTATTTTTGTTGGTGGCATTTGAAAAACTTGAAATGGTTTGAATTGAAAATCAAGTATTTTGCAGATTAGGCTATAACTTCTTCATGTGGTTAGAAAAATGAAATACCTTTGGGGCCCCTTTAAGGGCTCATGATGCAATTTATACCAAAAGCAATTATTGTATTATGAAACAGCATAAAAAGGCATCAAATGATGTTTTCACTATCATTGTAGCTAATTATAGGGCCACCAAGAAATTTACCAAAAATATTTGTTATGAGAGTAAAACCTTGAAAAACAGATATGCTTAAATGAAGTAGGCTACAAGAAAACTGTGTTCAGTTTCACAAATTTACTCAATCCCAATTTAGGAAATTTCAAACATCTGCAAATACATATCCCAGATTTAGAAAATGGTAATTATTTAGCCCTGGCCCACCTCATAAGGAGACATGTTAAGAAAACAATTCTTACTTTAAAATATGTATAATGATCCTAGTTCTTATATTATCCAAGGGGAGAACCTTTATCATCAAGTCTTTCCTCTAAAAATCCTCAAAAGAGAAAAAGTTTCCAAATATCGCCACGTTCTTAATTCAATGCTTAAGTCTTTTGAAATTGCTGCTGGAAACTGCTGCCAAATAAGTTGTTTTATAGATAGCGTTTAGCACATGTTTAGCATGTGTGTCAAAAAACATGTTCAAAGAAAAAGTAGTGGTGTATTGAGATTATAGAAATTGTGAATTCTGTTATAAATCATGCCATTAACAAAAAATTTATTAAAAAAACAGTATTTTTGCCAGTGCTCATTAAAAAAAATATTTTACCACTGCTATTAATATTTTGTATCTACGCCACTGCTATTCGCCCTTCAAAATTCCATGCATCTTTTGTAACCTAACCTAACCTAACCACTGCTATTAATATTTTGTATTTACGCCACTGCTATTTGCCCTTTGCCACTGCTATTCGCCCTTTGCCACTGCTATTAATATTTTGTATTTATGCCACTGCTATTCACCCTTCGCCACTGCTATTCACCCTTCACCACTGCTCTTTAAAAAAAAAAAAAAAAAAAAAAGACCGGCATGAACGCTATCTATAAAAGAACTTATTAGGCAGCAATTTAAAAAGACTTAAGCATTGAATTGAAAATGTGGTGATATTAGGAAACTTTTTAAATTTTGAGGATTTTTAGAGGAAAGACTTGATGATAAAGGTTCTCCCCTTGGATAATATAAGAACTAAGATCATTATACATATTTTAAAGTAAGAATTGTTTTCTTAACATGTCTCCTTATGAGGTGGGCCAAGGCTAAAAAAATACCTAGAAAATAATTAATGATATGACAATAATCTTCTCAAATAACAGGACTTATATTTTCAGCAGCAAAATAAGAGACAAAGAACCTGATAATTAAGGTAAAATGTTGTTTAGTCAAAATTTCAATAGGTATAGACCTTTTAGTAGGCAAATTTTTAAGACTTAGAAACAAGAGGAGGGTTAACATAGAGGCTTGGCAATACCTTGCCAGAGTATGGAACTTGAAAGACCAGGATACAGTCTCTTCTGCCAGTATTGATTTATTCAAATCATGATTTGACAAGGAATGGTGCAGCAGGCCCTGGCAAACTGTTTGAGGCTCATCTGATCAGTTGGCACACTAGGCTATCTTCAATGACTGATGACTGCAATCTTATTCTATTGCTTACAATTGTGATATGAGGTATTAATATAATAGGCTATAATTAACCCTAAACTTAGGCTAGGCCTATGTAACTGCACTTAACCTAGGCCTACGCATGAGAGTGATAGTATTTAACAATGCTAATTTTCTAGACCAATAGATAAAACACCTAATCTAGATTTTTACCAAACAATAAGACAAACAAACTAAAAACAAGAGGGGTAATGTCAATATTCGTTCAATTTTTAATTATCTTCTTCTTCTTCTATTTAACAGCAGGCAGGCATTTCATCAATACTATTTAGCGCTTTCCCTTTTGCTTCACTCTGTGGGCTACAGAGCTACTGGCTTGATTGCCTCATATTTATTAGATATTTTCAGATATCTTTCAGTAGATCTTTCGACTATAGGAGTTCAAATATAAGGTAATAGATGTCGATTTCTATGCTCTGTGTGCAGGTAGGCCTATAGTTGGCTAGGCTCTTGGCTGATAGTGAGATTTTATGGTGTTTGAAGCAGTTTACAAAGCAAGGTATGCTGTGCAGACGTCAGCATATTACATTCAAATAGGCAATGGTCAATTGTTTCATTATTCATATTACAATGCCTGCAAAGTGGGGTTAGGGGAATTGAACCACTTGAATTAGAAAACTTATACGAGAATGCAAGAAAATTTAGTCCATTTTTTCCAGAAATAATTATATTATAAATTTTTGAAAGATACTTATTGAGAATGGTGTAAAGTAGAGGATTAATCGTATCAAAATTAGTATCTGATAGTCTCAATCGGTAAATATCTCTCATCTGGATTGGTCTCCCACTAGGCTGGTCAAAACTTATAGCATTTTTTGGTATTTCATCAACCTGATGATTACCACTTATACCAGAGTGGCTAGGAATGTACTGAAAATAAGTTCTTATGCTACTTGAAGCAAGATTATCTATTATACTGAGACAATGATGAGTGTCAATGTCCAACTTATACTGAGGAGCAGAGGACAGAAACTCAAGTAGTTATAACGATTTGGAATATATTATACTCTTATTTGACTTTGGAATAAAACGTTGGATATTCTAAAGTGTTTCTAATGAATTGGTTAAGACTTTTAACTCATCAAACATTCTATGTACAGTATTATATCATATCTTGCACCGTAAAATGTTTAGTTGAGGACGGAAAGCACCCCTTGCTACTTTTTCATTTATTTTGGACCCATCAACAAATATTTGGAAATGGTTTTTATAGGTAATTTTATTAAGTTCGGCAAGTTTTTTCTGGACAAAAGCAATGGGGGTTAAATCTTTATTCCACTTTGAGAAATCAGTATTTATTATGGGAATTGACCAATTCCATGGAGGGGATCGGGGGAAAGTGGGTGCAATAGACTTTACTGGTATGGGGAACTTCTTCTGAATATTGGCATGCTCATCTTCAATGCCTCTATACATGGCTGGATTTCTTAATCAATTATGCAGGGTGTGTGAGCTATTTGATTCAATTTTTGTAAGATGTTTTGTCAAGAGAAAGCTGAGTCTCTCCCTTATTGTTGTTAATCCACTCTCCATAAGCAGAAACTTGGTGCTTGTGGGTTTCATAAGATCAAATATGAGACGTATTATATCATTTTGTGTTATTTCAATTTTTTGCATCTGGGTCTTTGCACATGCACCATAGACAATGAGCCCATAGTCAATATGGGGTCTTATATGTGATTTATAAAACTGGAGTAAGGTTTTTTCCTTACAGCCCCAGGGTGTGGAAAGAAGTCTAAATAATATATTTGTTTTTCCATAGCTTTTTTTATTGTGTTTGAAATGTGGAGGTGGAAATTAAGTTTTTGGTCAAGCATAAGACCTAGGTAATTAATATTATTATCTTCTGGAATAGTTGTTCCATTTAGAGTTAGTTTTGCAGTAACATGGTTTCGCTTTCGCTGAAGTTGGATTATTTTTGACTTGGTAGGCGCAATGGGTAAATCTGAATGTTAAGAGAATTTTTCAAATTGGAAAAGTGACTTTTGCAGATTTGACTGTGCTATCTCAAAGGTGTTGCCAGATGACCACAGCACCAGATCGTCAGCATATTGTAGATTCGTGTGGAAGAGGTTGATGTCCCAGAGATATAGGGCAAAGAGGAGGCAACTGAGGACTGCTCCCTGAGGTAGGCCTTTGGTTATTGTCTTTTGGGGTGAAGAGGCTTAACCAACACAAACAATGAAACTTTGCACTTCTATGAAGGAATTTATAAAAGATACTAGCTTGGTGGGTAGTCCAAGGTTTGCAAGTTTGTTTAAAAGGATTTGGTGGTTCATATTGTTATATGCCCCTTCAAAATCTCGGAAAGCTGCAACTAGGACATTATTTTTTTAGAATGATTCATTTATTGCCTTTGTTAACAAAAGGAAAGCTTCCGTTGAGGAGTGGTGTTTCCTGAATCCAACTTGTGTGTGAGGGATCATATTATTTTTTCAACAAACCAGAGGAGTCGGTATTAGATCATTTTCTCCATTATTTTCCCCATCACAGGAGTGATCATTATGGGCCTATAGGACTCAAGGTTATCTTTGGGTATATTTTTCTTTAGGATTGCTAGGAGGGACGAACATTTCCATATATTGGGGAACATAGAAGATGCCCAAGGGTGATTATATCAATTTATTAGTTCCTGTTTGTATGAAGGGGTGAGATTCTTTATCCATGTAGGGTGTATATTGTCATAGCTGCTGCTAGTCTTGGTCCTAATATTATGTATTGCATTATTCATTTCCTGGATTGAAAATGAACTAGTTATATACTCGGACCCTGGGCATGGTTGGTAACTCGGGCTCATAGGAATTAGGGACATTTTACTTTGATTATTTAATGTTAGCTTGTTAACAAAAAGAGTGGCAAATAGCTTAACTTTTTAATTATCACTGTCATAATGGGTATTATTATGCATAAGCTCATACAGGAGGGGATTGGGGGAACTCTATTTCCCACAGATGTGGCTTATGACTTTATGTATAATTGGCTCATGTGTTTCTCTGGAGATTATTTGCATAATTATTCCAGTAGTTATATTTAGCATCTATTATAGTCCTTTTTAGATTAGATTCTGCTTGTAATTTTTTAAATATGTAGTAGGTGATGGTTTTTTTTATGAATGCTCTCCTAGCTGCCTTTTTTGTTCTCCATTATTGTGGGCACTCATTTGTCCACCATGCTTTAGGAATGTGTTTAGGGAAGGTTTTCTTGGGTGTTGTCCTGGGGATAGCATGATTAGCTATTATTATTAGTAAAGATGCCAAGACTTCAGCATGTGTGTCAACTGTTGTGTTTGAAATGCAGGAATTTTGGGTGAAACTTGTAATTTCATCATTTAGCTTATTTTGGAACATAGACCAATTTGCTTTAGTGTTGATATATTTGGAGGTATCTGATAGGGTTTCAGCAGGTTCATTTAGGGAGCAAACTATAGCAAAGTGGTCAGTACATAGACTATCAATCTTATTTATATGTATTTTATTCAAAATATTTAATGACACAATTTGCAGGTCAATTGTAGAGAATCTGCCACTTTTGGGGTTGAAATATGTATTCAGGTTTGGAGGGGTAGCAACAGCTAATTCAATTTTATTTGAAGTCATATGCTCAATCAATTTACAAGCTTTATTTGATGGTTTATTCCCCCACAAAAGGCTGTGGGCATCGAAGTCTCCGCAAATAATGATTTTTTTTAACATATTAGAATTATTTATATAGTTAAAGATATCCATGGCATGTGTAGTTTGGCCATTAGGGTTATAAAAGCTTATTATGTAGGTTTTTGTATTATTCAGCCAAACACTGATACCAATTGCATCAACATCAATTGCAAAATCTGGAAAGTTGATGCCACAGAATTTTATATTATTTTTAACTATTAAAGCTACTCTACCTCCTTTTCTCTCTGATGATCTATCCTTTTTCTGGATAGTATATCCCAGAGACTTAATTTGTTGATTTTGAGTTAAATGAGTTTCCTGGGGGCAGGCAATATTAATGGAATTATTATTCATAAAATATATTAGTTCATTTAGCTTATTTTCTGTGAGTGATCTTACGTTTCACTGGAGTATTGATATGTGTTGTGTTGTTGATTTATTTTTCATATAACTGTGTATCAATGTTCAGCTTTGTTAAAAGTAAAGCAAGATCTTTTTTTGCTTGAATGAGCATATCATCAGGGATGTAGATTTTGG
>NC_142812.1:21026229-21039316 GCF_049724085.1 Artemia sp. Qi Xiang Cuo | reverse complement strand
CCATAAGTTGGGCTTCGAATAATTTATCCATTTGTTTGGTTACTAGGATCTCGTTTATTTTTTTGTTCATTTCTTCCTGAGAAGCCTTAATTTCTCTAAGAGACTTAAGCGTAGCCTCCATCATACTTTCGATTCTCAATCTCTCTGTTGTTAATTGTGCTGAAGCGTTTAGAAGTTTAGATCGTACTTGTAATAGTTTGTCCATATTCGTTCTGTTTGTAATGGTATGAAGATAGGCATTTTATTTTGTCTTTTGGAGGATGGGTTGTACAATTTTCGTTCTTCTTCTATCTGCAAGGATTTTTTATCGAACCGGGATTCAATTCATCTGGAAAGGTTAACTATTAAATTCTTTTGACCTTTTGAGGTTGGCTCTTTTGGAAGTCTTCTATTCATATATTTTTTGTTTAGGGTTTTTTTTCAAGCTTGTTATTTTAATTTAATATTACCGTATGGGTTTTTTGGGTAGAAATCAGGTACCGAAATACTTGATTTCTAGACATATTTCCATTTGTTTGGTTTCTTGCTTATTCTTACCGATTTTGTGGTAAATTCCTATTCTTCTTCCGGCGCTTTATTCTTTTTTTACTTTCATATTGATACTAGGCCAAATTTCTTGTACCGTTTTAAAAAGAATTTTGACATTTTGTTTTAGCCGCTTTTGCATGAGCTGCAGCGGAACCCGGTTTTTGTGTTTGTGTATCCTGGTGCTCATCGGTAACTGATTCTTTGTTGAATTCAGTAAAACTCGTTTCTGATGATTCATCATTGGAGCTTTTGTAAGTGGTTTTTTGCAATTTTGGGATATTACCTGCCCTTGCTTCCTATATGTCATCTCCTTGTGAGGTAGAGGGTTTATTCTCCATGTCCTCACGCTGAAGTCCTATTTTAGAGGAGTTGAAAGATTCTTGGGAGCTCTGGGAGGAGTCAAGTACCTTTGGTGATGATCCCCATTGCTTGAAAGCCATATATTCCGGGGGGTGGGGTATATTTTTTAGCATTATTTGTTTCCAGGAGAATGATTCCTTGGGTTTTACTTTGGGTACCGTTATGTGGTGGTATTCTCCTATATTTTCATCTTCAGGATGTCCCTGGGTCCAGGGCAAGTTACTTTGCCTTTTTTTTTATCAGATAATTTATAATGTCCATGGCTTCTCTCTAACTTTTTGTATTTCCCTTATTTGTATCCCTAGGTGGTGTTTTTCTTATTTCTGTACCTGGAGTTTCCATAGATTTATTTAATTCATCTTGTATCGACGGGGGTCTTTCTATCGGGGTTGCTGGGGATACCATGTCATCGGGAAATCTTTTGGGGGGACACGGGGTCGAAATTCTATCGAGGAAAAATTGGGTTTTTGGAGACAGCGTATAATCTAATTCTTCAGAACTTTCTGATGATGAATTTTCTGGACCTTTTGGGGTTCTTACTGGTATGTGTATTAAGGGTTTTCTTTTAGGGATGAGTAAATTTTTCATGGCTAAAAATTCTTCAAAATCTTCTTCGTCGCTACAATTCTCGAAGTAGTTTTGTTTGAAATTGAAAGGTTTTAACTCGGCTAGTCTTGACTTAGGGAATTCATTGTCCGCGTTTGATGAATCTGAAGATGAGGGTTAGGGAGCCCATTTATCTGGGTATTTGGCTCCTTTTATATGGCTAACATGTGCCTTGTATGTTCTTCCATTGTCTGGATTTATCATTTTGAAAGTAAAATCATTGTCATATTTTTTTATTATTCTATAAGGTCCCGAATATTTATTGGAAAGTTTCTTGCCTTCTGCCTTAGCTTCATTTTTTTGATAGACACAGTCGCCTACCTTAAAATTTATGTTCCCTTTGACTTTGGACTCGTTTTTCAACTCTTGGTTCATCTTACATTTTTCTAATTCTTGTCTAACTATTTTATAGGTTTTCCTCATTCTGTTTATTAAATCCTGCTTATAGTCCTCCTTATTGTTATAATACTGTCTGGACTCTATAATTTCCGCATAGTGTATTTCAAAATGTCGGCCAAATAAAAGAAAAAATGGGTTTTCTTCGGTTGTTTCTCAATGATCAGTATCAATTACATTCGTTAAATAAGATATTTACAGACCCCAATCGTATTAGTTTTCTTTTGTAAAAAAACTAATGTCAATGGCAAATATTTTATGCCTATTTTCATTTTTCCCGTTAGCTTTGGGGTGGTAGGGGGAAGTTAATAATTTTTCGATTTTAAGGACACTCATTAAATCTTTTATCACTTTAGAAACGAAGTTGCTTCCGTTATCGCTAATGACCTTGTCAGGGACACCAAATTTTAAAAATATTTTTGCTAATGATTTACTTGTGGTATATGCGCCTTGATTTTTCAATGCTTTGGCAAAAGTGAAACCGGTAAAATGGTCGATGACTGAAAGAACGCAAGTATGACCTCTGTTGGAGACAGGTAATCCTCCACTTGTCCCATATAGATCAAATAAAACGATATCGAAGGGAAACATTGCTACTTGCACCCTTCGCGTGGGGGGATTTGGATACGTTAGGATCTTGTTCCTTAAATTACAAGCTTCACATATAATTTTAAAAATCTTTATGTTTCGTTAATACCGATGAAACAAAAAAGTATTGTTTTAACTTATGAAAGGTTTTAGCTATTCCTAAGTGTCCACTTTTATCAGAATGGAAATATTCGAAGGCAGGTATTATTAAGCTTTGGGGGGTACTGGGATTATTAAAGTTTGATTTCTATTTGTTTCATTCGTTATTATTCTGCAAAGGATTTCTTCGTCGAAGTCAATAAACATTATTTATTTCCCTTCTTAGGGCTTTGCACTTATTGGGGAGAGTATTGTAATTCACAACATAATTAATGAGATTCAAAAACATTTCATCCTTATATTAGTTTATTAGAATGTTACCTAGGGACAAGGATGTATAAGTGATTTTGTTGTCCCTTGTTTGGATTTTATGTTTATTTTCCTTATATTTTCGTTTATTGAGATTAATAGCATCTATTACTTTATTTGTGTTATCTGAAGAGTTATTTTTAGAGTATATATTCAGGTAACCACAAGCGGCATTTTGTATACCAGTTATATGTTCAATTTTGTAATACACATTTTGGATTTTCATGGCTCATCTTGATAAAATTCTAGCTGGACTTTTGAATATACTTAGGCAATGTAAGGTCTTATGGTTCTAACGCAAATTAAATTTTTAGCCTACTAAATAATATCTAAATTTTTCTAAATGGTAAATTATAGATAGTAACTCCTATTGCGTCGATGAATAACTACTTTCGCCTTTCGTTAGAGTTCTACTTGAATAGCATATGACTTTCCCTATATATTGAGGGGGTTCCTGTAGGGATTCGGGGTAGTTTTCCACGGGTATTAATTGGGAAAGGATTGCACCGATGCCTAGAGTTGAGGCGTCTAGTCGTAACCACAAATTTGAAATTGTTTTCAAAGTCTGGCAGTGACATTATTGGTTCAGAAGTAAGTTCTTTCTTGAGAATATCTAATGAAGTTTGAGCTTCATTCGACCAGGTGATAGTTTTGTTGTCCCCTTTAGTTAGGTCCGTTAGGGGTTTAGCAATCTGGGCGTAGTTGCGTATGAATTTTCTAAAACAACTTGTTAAACCAATAATGCCTCTCAGTTGTTTTATAGTTTTTGGCAGCTTAAGATTCTCTACACATTTTATCTTTTAGAGTTCCGGTGATTTGACCTTGGGTCACTATCATCCCTCAGAATTTTATTTGGGATCGAAATAAATTAACCTTTTCAGGACTACTTTTTAGATTGCCTTCTTTTTAGATTTTTTCGAAAACCTTGGTTAATGTATTTAAATGTTCCTCTAGGGTTTCTCCTACACTGATAACATCATCGAAGACGTAAATAATATTTTCTATACCTTGTAATAAGTGTAACAGAGGTCTACATAGGGCACTTGAACTAGTTTTGAGTCTGAAGGGTACTCTTAAATACTCATAAGAGCCACATTCGGTTGTCGAAAAGGCCGTTTTATAAACGTCGTTATCTGCTATCTTAACTTGATGATAACCTTGCGTGATATCAAGAGATGTAAAAATTTTATTTTTCGTTGAGATGGAGTCTAGGATCACATCAATTCGGGGCAAGGAAAACTTGTCGCTGACTACCTGCTTATTCAAGGCTCTATAATCTACTACAAGTCTAAGGTCCTTGTTCTTTTTTGGTACTAGTATAACAGGGGCTGAATACGGGCTTATACTTGGCCGTATGATGCTGTTTCTTTCTAACTCTCGCATTTCACTTCTCAAACAATCCTTCTAGGGATAAGGTGTGTGATAGGGCTTTTTAGTTACGGGTATCCCTGTAGTTTGGATAAAGTGTTAAAAGAACGGTATCAATCCAATATCTGCCTCAAATGTAAAAAATATATGTCTGAAATCCCAGAGCAATTCACTTAATTTTTCTTTTAATTTTGTATCTTGGATATGGTCTAACTTGAACTTTTCCAAAAACTGGGGTCTTGTTAGGGGGTTGCTGTTCTGTTGGCTGCTAACACCAATGCTTTTAACTAAGATTTTCTTGGAGTTTTTCCATTTGTTTATCTTCTGCTCAGAAATAAATTGTTTTTCGGCGATGCGTGTCCACTTTTTAATGTAACCGTGTCATTTTTATGTGTATTGGTCAACCCAATAAAGCCCCTTCCTTTCTTATATAAAATGATCTGTTCATCACAAAACAGATTTTCGGGGATTTCTTTACGCTGGGATGTAAACCAAGTATCGGAATTTTCATTTACAGAGGTCATCGTTTGTGAAATTTGTATTTTACGCATTTTGTTTTGGGGGATTTTTGTTTTACGCACCGCGGATACATAATACTTGTCTTTTGAATCATTTTATATTAAGCTAATATTGGCGCTTGGTTGCGTCAAGTCTTCCGCTTTTAGGGTTCATTGTAAGGTAAATCAGTCCTGTCCCCTTACAATAGTACTTGGATTTGTTATTTCATTCCATCATTCAACTATTTTCTTTATTTCTGTTTTTTTATACTCCTGCATTTTGACTACTTTTGCCTTTACTGACTCAATCCATTTGCAGCTTGGTTTTTTCCCATGAGACGAGAGATGGGGTAAAAAAGACTTAATTCTATTCACTTTCGCTTTCCCTCTTTCCACGCGATGTAGAATAGGATCGTATGGATACATAAGTCTGTTGTTCGCTATAGCAAATAATACCTTATTAGATTTTAGAAAATTAGACCCAATTATAGCCTCATATGGGAAATTTTTGCATATTTAAAGTTTGTAGGAAAGATTCTGTTATCTTTCGTCAAATCTAGATGTATGGAGCCTCTCGCTTCTAACCTGTATCTCGTGACACTAGTTAAAGTGGGAATATTGAAGTTTTTCCGTCACTTCATACATATTGGTAGTCTATTAAATACAGCCCTGTTTATTATGTTAACTGACACACCAAAATCTACTAACGCTTTGAAATTTATATTTGTAACAACAAAATCATATAATATTGGTAATGTGTCGTTATTATCACTTAAGGAAGGTACAATTATTGGAAAAGACTTATAAAAAATACTGGCCTCCAGGGTCTTGGTTGATTTTCTTTGGGGTCTAATTTATTTCCCAGTGTACTTATTTGAGCGGTTGGGGTTGGATATTATGTTTCTGTGGAAATTTCCTTTACTAGGGATTTTCCAAATTAATTGAAATTTGAGTGTCTTGGTTGCTACGTATTATTGTATGGGTTAGAATTTCTTTTCTCGATAGCTAACGGCATTTCTTCATTAGTCATTGATGAAAAATTTCTTTCCTTTATCGACAAATTTCTTTTGTTTCCCGACCGGAAAAATATCTTCTGTCATCGCGCGTATTCATGTTAAATCTAGTTGGACACACTGTTCATGATTGGTACATGTTTTGTCGCGTATTTGGGTTGGGGAACGATAATTATTTTGCCGGTTGGGGAAGGACTTGAATAGGGTTGGGGAGGCGTACATTGGGAAGGATTTGAATACACAAACGTTGGTACGGGTTTGAATACGTTGGTACGGGTTGCGGAACGATGGGAGACGTGGGGGGTTATTTCTATAACTTCCTGACCCATTGGCATTTATGTTTGGTCTCCTGAATAAATAGTAATTAAAATAGGGGGTTCCTGGCATATAGTTGCTTCTGGTACGGCATTCCCTGGCAATATGTCCATGTTTATTACATGCATAGCATATAATTGGGGGGTTGTTTACGTAGTTTGTCGTGTTTGTGGGTAGAAAACGCACCATTCTTTGCCTGGTAGGGGTTAGAGATCTATTTCGGTTTGGTTTGGTTGAAATATCTCTTTAAAAAAAGCCTGGGGAAATTCTTTATGACAGTCCCAGAGATGAATTTTCTACATTATTTATTCTTGACTTGTTGTTGTTCGCAACAATCGAATCAATTTTGATCATTCTCTCCACTTCTTGGACTTCCAGCCCTAACATCCGAATATTTTTTTATATCAATATTCGGTACAGTTTGGGGCTCAGTCCTTGCATGAAAGCAATTAATACAATTTTATTACATAAAGGACCAAATTCTCTCCCGTATTTAGCTTCAATAGATATCATTACTTTGTGCAGATATATTCTAATTTTTTGGGCTTCATCAAAACATAGCGTTCTGTGCTTTAATTTGTGCGTTGACCTAATTTCAACAAATCTTTCTCGAAACGGTTTTAGCCATTTTTAAATTGAGTTCATTGGAAGATTGTTGTCTTCCCATATCACACTTTACATTTTTTTTTAAGAATATTAGTTCTTGTCCCTTAAGTCTTATTGACCAGATTCCTACTAATGCTTTTAAGTCTGTTTGAGTTACTTCTACGAATTGGTTTAATTGGATAATAAATTCATCTACATCTGAATCTCCATTATACGGGGTAGTGATTTTGAAATTTCCACTGTTTTGGCAATCATTTTTTGCTTTAATAATTGTTCGTTTTGATCTAACGACATATTGATTTGTTTATATTTTTTTTAAAGTTAAAATTCGGCACTGGTTTTATTGGTTTTGATATTATTCAAATTCGATACTTTTAAATTATATTTGTTTTTTGCTACTATTTAAGGGGACTTAGGCTTAACAAAATATTACTCTTCAAAGCATGCACAAAATATGACACTTCAAAGAATGCACAAGATATCTCACTTTCCCTATGCGTAATATTTCTCAATACTCCTTTTTCTTGTAAAAATTTTGTCCTTGTGTTTTTGCTCCTTTAAACAGACCGCGCCAATTTTAATGGGGTGGGTTCTTTACAAAAAAATGGGGGTTTCTGTTTTTCTTCCTTGAGTTATTTCTTTGCATATGAGTTTCTCATTTAATTATTTCTATGGGTAATTTTCAGTTAAACTCTTGGTTGACAGTTCACGAATAGCATGCCTGAGTTTAGGCGGAATTTCATGTGTGGGGAGCTTAAATTAGCGGTTCAAAATGGGGAGCATATGTTAATTGCCATACTGAGTCGAAATCAGATTGAAAGGCTTCAGGATCCCTCGAGAGTAAGCGGAGCCACAAGGACAAGCTATCTTGAAAAATACTAGCATAAAGAGAAAAATAAGAAAGTAATGTATTCATTTGATCACATATTGGAACAAAGATTCAGATATATCAAAATACTTACAGTATATGACACTAGGTTAAAACTGCTCACAGGTAATGCGAGTAACGTTCAGTACTACTGTCTATTAAACTTCACTCCAAAAACTCATAAAAGACTCACAAATAAATTCTCAAAATGACTGATAAGAGACTCCTAATTGACTCCCAAATTGACTCACATAAAAATCATCCTAGACTAACTCAAACTTGCTAAGTTTGAAGGAACTATACCCTGTAATTTCGCCGAGGGTTACATTCGGGCGTTGCTGAAAAGCACAGTATACTGATTCTATTGGTTCTGATTCTTTGTCCTCTATTACCATTGGGCAGTGGCGTACCAATCAGCTAGTCGATTTTAATTAACTTTTGATCCGGCTTATGATTCTTTAAAACTTCACTTTGGAATTCTTCTTAGCATGATAAAAATTTTACTTTTAAGAATCATACATAGTTTTACATAGTTTTACATTGTATCTCACGCAAATATGTTTTAAAGCTCTACCCTGTAATTTATGCATAGTTTTATTTCTTATCTCAAGTGACCACCTGTTGATCGTTTGAAATTTCAAACCCAAGATTTAGATTACATGGTTGTTTGCATGTCATGTGCAATTGACATGTGAAATTGGTTGCATGTCATGTGAAATCGGTCACTCTGAATATTTATTGCTGTTTCCCTTTTTGTGGGAACGATTTTTTTCATAATTACAATTGTAATACAATGTTTCGCTACTTTTTAAATTTGACAATTAAGTGTTACTTGAATTTTGTGGGTTTATATTCTGGGCGATTTTATTTTGTTTGGAAAGTTTCGGGGTCTTGAAAATCGATTCCATTACAACTTCCTCCCTTAACCGCAGCAATATTATTCTTATAACATAGCACTAATCGTTTTAATGTACTGATTGGTATACTATAAAAGGATAGGACCTATGGCAAATATCTTCTATCAGCTGAATCAAACGCTTGCTTATAGTCTATAAAACTGAGAACGAGAGATGACAATGGTGCTTCTCAATTATTTATCCAAGAGTGAAAATGTGGTCATAGCACTCTCTGTCTTTCCTAGAACCACACGATTTGCGGTCTGCATACCACAAAAAATATGATAATACCTTCATTATTATCACACTCACTATTGTCACTTTTCCTATGGAAAGGTTTAATTAGTCTTTTTTCTAAAATCGCTAGATACTTCCCATTTTTCAAAATTCAATGTTCACAATCTCCAGTAACTTATTTCTAACCTCATCCGTCTAAATTTAAAAAAAAATCATTAAAATACCTGCAAATTAAAAAAAATCATTTACTACACTATCAGTACCTGGGGTCTTATTATTTTTTATCTTTGTAGTACTGCTACTAATTTTTCATTAAAAAATAAACCTTCTTTTAATGCTAAAATATCACAAACCTCATTCTTTTCTTTATTTTTCCCCTTGACTCTATCAGGACATTCTTAAAATGGTCTACACGTCTATTTTCAACTCTTTCTTTAGCAGCAATTGTGACCCTGTTCCTATGTTTAACGGTGAAAAGTCCAGTTCGACTAGTCCCTCTCAATTCATTAACATGCCAGTACAGTATTTTACTATCTTAAAATTTTGCTCTCAGTTAGCGTCACTCGGGCCCCTATTTTGGACTCCTATTTTGAAAGGGAAAGAAAGGTTGGTTACGCAAATCTACATAGTATCTAAGGAGATTGCAGGGGTATTTTGAATCGCAGTATGCTGTCAAAATCGAGTAGAAGCTATCATAGGCACCGCAATAGCGCTGCCTAAGTAAAGAACGATGTTGGCACAATGTATATTTTGTCCATACCAGGGCACTTCGTATCGAAGGAGTTGTCGTAGAAACTTCAAAATAGGCTCATTCGATTGGAAATTGGAATGGCTAGTACCCTCTTTTATAGTCGAAATTGATTAGAAAGCAACAAACACCTCTTCCACGCCCACCATTTCCCCAGACACATCTAATCAAAATTTTGAGATAACCATTTTGTTCAGCGTAGTTGATTTCCCGATAGAAATTATGTTTTGAGGAGGACATCCCCCCACAGCCCTCAGGGCAAGGGTTGTAAGTTATGCCCTGGGGGCATATACGGTTTTTAAAGAAATCTTGGTCGTAGAAACTTCAAAAAGGGCTCATTCGATCGGAAATTCAAAGCGCTAGTGCCTTTTTTCATAGTCGAAAGTGATTGGAGGGCAACTAATCCTTGTCTCATACCCACCTTTTCCCCAAACACATCCAATCAAAATTTTGACATAGACATTTTGTTTGACGTATTTAAAAAGTCTGGAAATTATGTTTTTGAGGATGACACTTCCCCCACAGCCCTCAGGGCAATTGTTGCACGTCATTCCGTGGGGGCATATAAGGTTTTTTTTTATAGAAAGTGTTGTCGTAGAAACTTCAAAAAGAGCTCATTCGATTGGAAACTGAAAGGGCTAACGCCCTTTTTAATGGTCGAAAGTGATTGGAGGGCAAGTAACCCCCCTCTCACGCCCACCATTCCCCAAACATATCTAATCAAAATTTTGTGATAGCCATTTTGTTCAACGTAGTTGAAAGGTCCAGAATTTATGTCTTTGAGGATTACAAGACACTCCCTCCACAGCCCTCAGGGCAAGGGTTGTCGGTTTTGCCCTGGGGTCATATAAGGTTTTTATAGAAAGCGTTGTCTTAGAAACTTCAAAAAGGGTTCATTCAATTGGAAATTGAAAGGGATAGTGCTCTTTTTAATAGTCGAAAGTGATTGGAGGGCAACTTACCCCCCTCTCATGCCCAATATTTCCCCAAGGACATCCAATCAAAATTTTGAGATAGCCACTTTGTTCAACGTAGTTGAAAGTTCTGGAAATTAGGACTTTTAGGATGACACCCCCCCCCCTAGCCCACAGTGCAAGTGTTTAAAGCTATGCCCTGGGGGCATATATGTTTCTTTAGAAAGCGTTGTGTTAGAAACTTCAAAAGGGCTCATTCGATTGGAAATTAAAAGGACTAGTACCCTTTTTTAATAGTCGAAAGTGCTTAGAAGGCTTGACATTTTTATAGTAAACAGCGATGTGGTTACAATTTATTTTTTTTATTATTTTTTTTTATAGACCAGGCAACTTCGTATCAAATGAGTTGTATAAACTTCGAAAAGGGCTCATTCGATTTAAAATAGAAAGGGCTAGTGATGTTTTTAATCGTTCAAAGTGATTGGAGGGCAACTAATCCCTCTCCCACGTCCACCCTCCCATTTGCCCATTATGTTTAAAAACTAAATGTTGTCATTAAATCAAAATGCACTGTGTTAATGCTAATTCCCAAAAAGATGTCTCAACAGTATCCCAAGAACGACTGAGGGTATTATGTTCAAAATTTCGGGGCTACTTCTGCTCTTAAAATTTAACCAAATCAGAATAGCGTAAGTGTATCCAAGCTATCAAAGAGAGTAAACAGATTTTTTACGAATGGTATCAAGTTTTCTATTTCAGGTCAACTAGAGGAGGAATGAAGCTAAATTAAACACTACTATTTGTTTTCAGATTTTTAAAAGGGTGTATTCTGTTAAAAATTGCTGAAAAATTATCTCCAGCATACAAATAGCAGGCCAAACTATAAAGTCTAAAAAAATGAAAAGATTTAAACTATTATTTTCTTTTTCCCTGAAAAGACTGTGTCAATATAAAACGAAGAGAAATTGAATAAAACTTTCCACAAATTAGTTTTTTCAAGAAAAAGTAAAGAACTCCATTAAACCAAAAATGAGCAAAAATAAAATCAAATAATCTACCAAGCGTGAAACTACCACAAATCAGCATCTATAAATATATCAAACCCGAAACGAACAGAAATTACAAAAAATAACCGAGTCAAACTCAAAACCAGCAGAAATAAACATGAGTAGGGCTCAAAACCCCTTTGCCTTCCCAAGGCCAGAACATAATTTGCACTTTACTGAAAAAAATACAAATGAATGGGTATTATCAGTTTAATATACATAGACAGATATTTATTAATAAAAATGCTAATATTATTTGATTTATTAAAGTTATAAAAGTAAAAACATGTGGAAAAAGTTTTTTTTTAATTAATCTTAAACAAAGCACCCTGTCCGTGAAGGCTGAAGAGATCTGAAGAGTTTCAACATTATTCATGAATTTAATTTGATTACAAGCTGAGAAACAAATGTGGTCGTATTGGTTCATAACGTCTTATTGTGTAGTTATCGAAATTTTACTATTTTGGTTGTATTGAAATGTAACACGAAAAGATTATTTTAATATAACGGTGGACTAAGGTGGTTTTTTTTTGTTTTTGTTTTTTTCTCTCATTGAGAAGATCTAAGGAAAGTGAAAAAGTGTAATTTAAATATCACAAGTATCTTAAAAAATTTAAAAAAAAATCGCAAATCCATTTTTGTTGAAAGGACTTCCATATGAAAGTCCATGATTTTTGGCAGTAGCGGGCAACAAATTAAAGAAAAAGTTGAAGAAGAAAAAATATAGGGGAAAAATCATTAAAATTAAGATAAAAACATATGGCACCAAAAGTTTAAGAAGGTTTAATTTTCCTTTGAAAGGATACTTGGCTTTGGGAACCAACACATTATTATTGTTTAAGCTTTTACGGACGAAAGCGTTGTCAAATTCTACGAGTTTGTTTTTCCTATCTTCCAAGTGTAAAACTACCACAAATCACCATTCGTAAATGAATGAAACCCAAAACGAACAGAAATTGCAGTAGATAGCCAAGTAGAACTTAAAACCCGCAAAAATTAAAAGGATTGGGCTGACAACCCTCATGTCTTCTCAAGACCAGAACATAATTTGCGCTTTATTAACAAATAACAAAAAAAACGTGGATTGTCAGTTTAATATACATATACTGATAGTTATTCCTTAAAGTCTTAATACTGCTTTATTTTTTTATAAGTCAAAAAAGGGAAAACATTTAAAATGTATTTTGTTTTCAGTAAATTTCAAATTGTGTTCTGGTCTTGAGGTGGTGTGGGGGTTATCATCCCTACTCATGTTCATTTTTGCTCGTTTTGAGTTTGAGTCGGTTATTTATTGTAATTTCTGTTCGTTTTGGGTTTAATTTATTTATTGGGATTTGTGGTAGTTTTACGCTCTGGTAGTTCCTCCGTGGAAGTTTTCCATTAAAATGCACCCCCCACCCACCCCATATTTGAAAGTTCCCTCGTGAAAGTATATCCCCTAAAAAATCTCCCCCCTCCATCCACAGAAAGACACTATGCAATGCCAACCCAGTAAAAACTTCCCCTGTACGAGTCCCCTTAACATCCCCACATCTAAAATTGTGTCGGTTAAGACAAATCGAAATAGTTTTGTATTGGAATTCTAGCAAATTTCCCCAATGTAAAATTTTCCCTGGAAAGTTCAGCCCCCGGAAACTTCCTTCCCCCCGGAAAATTCTCCCTGTGGGAAATCCCCACAGGCGAAAATCCACCT